>NW_027107501.1:1412647-1425348 GCF_000696795.3 Halyomorpha halys
TTTTTTAACTGGTTATTACTTCTCAAACTATAGGTCATAAAAAAGGTAAAATCACTACTTATATCCTCTTGTGTTAAGTGAATTTTTTTTTAACCTCAGTCGATTCGCAATAAATCCTTCTGTCGTATTCCATTTTTTTCTAATAAAATACAAATCAAGCCATTCAATAAGGATGAGCTGAATGTTTAAATAAATTAAGGCTCTTTTATCATTTTTGAATTTCAATATTGAACAAATTTGAGTAATAACTGAAAAAATTGAAATAAACATATACACTGTTTTGGTTGTTTTAGATTTTAATGTAAGCGTTATTAATTGTTTATTAATATAATATAGGATTGTACTTTGTTATGATTGTAACACGGTACACTTAACTGTATCCATAATAAGAAAAACTCTAAAACAAAACCCAAGAGCACGGACCGAATGATAATAAACTTTTGGTACAAAATGTAATGAAACACGTATAATAAAAGAGCAAAAGTATAATAACTATTTCTTCATTTTTTTAATTGAACATTTTTTTGCATTTTTCTGTATTTCCTTTAATATTGTTTATAATTATATTTCATTGTATTCGACCATTTATGTTCTATATTACATTGTTGAAATTGGTCTCATGCTAATCCGAAGAAACCAATTAAGAAACCAAAACCAAAGGGGTTCAGACTAAAGGCAGATTCAGATGCGAGAAATTCGGATTACCAAAAGAGTTAAAAAAGATCACTTTTTAAATAACAAATCAATTTACCAACAATAAAATTTCGTATTGAAGATTAACTCAATAAAAAGGTTAATTAAATCTCCTAATAAAGGAATTTAGAAAATAAATATGCTTCCAAATTTTAATGACATAGCTTGAATTTTTTTAAAAATAAAGTTAGTTGGTATTTTAACAAGATTATTTAAGGACGCAAGGTATTGATAATACGATTTTATTGAATGTATGTCTACATGTACTACATACACAAATCAAATCTCATTTTTTCGAAGGGGTTGTACGTATTATGGAATTGTCAGGTTTAGCGAGAGTCCACTTTACTATTAACTTTGTTCCTACACCTGTTGTCATTTTATGCACTTTGTCTTTTTTTAACACACTCTTCTCATTAGAAAATAACTTTAGGCCCTAGAAAAGAATGTTAAAAAATACAAGAGATAAACAATTTTGTATTTTGTATACAAAATATGAGTGCAGTGAGCTTATCAATCAACTTCTACTTTCTACCTTGCTGAGAGTTCAAATTTGAAAGGGCAATCTTTCCTTATTCACGATGAAAATTCTCCCTCTTGTTTCCATGGTTGTCATGACAATAGCCATAAAGTTATGACCGTTGTCATGACAACCATGAAAACATTCATTTTTCCATTAAATTAATTAAACCGTTCGTTTGTAAAACATGGTAACTGACAAAATGAAAACTTTTACTAAGTCAAAATATTACTATATGTTACCTTTAACTTGCAGTCGCTTACTATAACCTAAAATCAACATTATTCTTTTGAGAAAATGTATTTCCTCAAGATTCTTTCAACAATTTATGAAATCAGCCTTAAAAAAAAAAAGATGATGCCAAAAATTTCAGTTAGTATGTTTACAACTGAACACCTCAGTTACAATATTCTTCCATGGTTTATATTTATACATTTTTTATTGTAACCAATAATAAAAGATTCGTAATTATTCCAAATGAAGAGTATTTTAAGTACTCAGGAGGATTCATGTTTAAAAATCTGATATTCAAGCCCTTTCAAACTAATTCAAATATAATAACACCAAAATGATATTGAATAACAATGAGTTTGATGATGAATTTAATCAAAATCATATTACTATTAATTTACTTCATTAGAAGAACGAGTTGAGAGAAAAATGATGGTGAAGGTAGTGAGGTAATGAAAATTAGATTAACTTATTTTCTGACTGATCAGAGATTGCATCTAAAAAAAAATCTAAAATTTGAAATTTGAAGAAACGTTATTATCATAATTTTTACCACCTTAACTTTTACAATATTGTGGTGAACTAAAATATGAAGATTAAACATAAAATGTTATAATGTTCCAGAAGTTATTTATAAACTTAAATTGGTGTAATAATTTTTCCTTTAATTTAAACAAATATACCTTCGCCTAAATTAAATTTCATAAATAAAATCTGGAACAATGGTCTGGTAAGAGGAAAAATGGACTTGTTGTTGTTTAAGATATGTCTGACATTGGGAACACGTGGGCTTCATTCACGTATACTTGTCACCGAATTTTAGTGGCTAGAGGTGACTCCGTTTGGCGATGAGGCGGTGTTGATAACACTCCACCGCTGATTTGTTACTGCTATTGGTTTAAAAATTCCTTAATACTTGATTATAAAATAATTAATTTTATTTTAGAAATGTTTTTGATAGATGGATGACCTTAAGATAGAGTAGATTGTTGTTGATGTTGACCCTGGAGAGGGTGATGGTGGTGGTGGATAGGGGAGTGGTGAGGGTGACCACGATCCCGCCCTCCCCTTCTCTGGAACCACTGCTCTCCAGAGCGGCTCCAGCAGCAGACCGCTCCGGCGTCTATTGATCTGGCACTGTCACTGGCGGCTGCGGCGAATCGAAACAACTGAACGTCATAACTCGCGCACTGACGAGGGCAGACTACCGACTCTCCGCACGATCGCCCCCCACTACTTCGCCCGACCGCTGTCGAACACGCCCGAATGCTTCCGAGCGGGCTCGCAGCTACAGATCTTGGCTGGAGCGGCTCAGTGTGCCACTGATAGGGCTTATTGGGATGTCAATGGTTGTCACTGGCGGAATCGATAAAATACGATATATTTAAAGTATCCATCCAAAAAACCACAAAACCATCCTCCAACCAACATTCACTGATAAAATTGAATATAAATAAAAATTATATTATATTTACCAACAATAATTTCTATAGAACTCTTTTTTTTGGATGTCTTTTATTGAAGAGTCATAATACAATCTTCCACAATTAGGGGCAATAATTATAAGCATTTTAAGCATTGCTTCATATCATACAACAAAAACAAAATGAATATTATATCAATTGTGCTCACAAAATAAAAAAAAATACAATGACATGTATAAACAAAAATATAAATCGACATAATAAAAATGATTAATTAAAGACTATTTAATTTAATTAAAAATAAAATAAATACACATTAGCACAAAAATACAATATTTACATTCAATCTTGGAAACTTAATCCATACTTTGCCACCATCATATGGCTCCTAGAGATCCCTGCGCTTCTCTCCCAGCCCCCCACTGGGATTAACACTTAAAGGAAGGAGCGCAATGGATGGAGTAAGCTGGCAGCAAAAGTGAAGCTAAGAAGGCGGACCTTATGTTGGACCAGGGGCGTGGCAATGATTAAGGGAAGAATATGAGCCAATCAAAGGCTGCCATCTGGTTCAGTTTAGATTATATTGGTAGATGTTACTATTTATTCATTTTATTTATTTATCACCTTACCCTGCCTATTAGACAATACGGGTGTTCGCAGTAGTGGGTACAACTCATCGCTGCATATGACAAACATTTACATAGCCGTGCACACAGCTTGCTCTTTCTACAGAGGCCTTGCTGGTGATGGTAGATATTACTATTAACCTCAATGTAAAACTCAGCTCTATGAGTGGCCTTTATGGTTTCACTTTTACTAAGTATCAGAGTAGGGTTATGCTACCCCCATGGTATTGAGCCATGAAGCCTGAGTGAGAGCACTTAAGACGCGTATACTCATATGTAATATTTTAATAATAACTATAGCGGTATAGTATTCATACATGGTGTGATATAAAATATGAAGGTCCAAAAACAGAGTAAAAGCCCGTTTCACCATGAACATTTCAGCAACTTTTATATTAGAAACTGTCTAATAGTTACTAATGTGACAACATTTACTGTCGTACCAGTGCTCTCATGCTGTGTGGTGTGCTAGTTGTTATTACATAATGCCTGTAATGCTACTGTCACTTATACACAAATGTATTGCCAGAAACTATTGTTCGATTAACCGAGAAACTATTGTATTCATATACTGTGTTTTAATTCCTGAATTTATTTTATACAAACATTTGAACCTTATTAATAGCCAATTTTTCTACTAATTGCCAACTGGTTTAGGCTTATTATCACTGTATGGATAGAATACTCCCATACTGCTTCACTGTCTTCATGTTTGTAACATAATTAAGAGACCAATATATAAATTAAGGGCAGATAAAGGCAAATGGGGTTCTGAGAGGTAAAAACAAAAAAAAACATAAAGCATGTCTTCGAACGCTATGATGTTTACTTTGTGTTCATAGTATCAGAATTACGGTCAAAAAGTATTTCCCCCAAAGACCTTAGTGCCATGGCTCAAATATTGCCTATGCACAATGACTTTTTCATTAGCTGGGACATTGTCTTTACTTTACTTCAGTAATAGAGCAAAAAAAAAAAAATGATTTTATTTGAAATTGAACATATTCCAAAGATAGTACCGTAGATTAGGATTAATTTCCTTAATAGAGTACTCTTATGACTGTCCTGAATCTAATATGTTGTGAGGTCAAAAAAACATTTTTTTTTTTGTCAATTGTGAAAATGTTCCAAAGCAGTGATTATATATATAGAGGGAGAGAGAGAGCTGCGCATGTATATGGTGAATTTCCATAAAAACCACAAAAAATTAAAACTGTGTTTGGACTAATGTCCTAAAACTAATTGATTTAAAGTCTAACCATCTGGTAGCTGGTAACTGGTAACTAAAATAGTTTAACGTTTATATATATATTACGGTATAAAAAAATAGATTATAATATGAGTGGAATTAAATCAAAACAGTTGGCACGGATATATATGTACTCGGGGGATATACATGTCCCATTTGCAAGGATAACCTGAACTACGTATTGCGGTTTCCGATAGTGTCAGGTTAAAATGTGGTGTACCACAGGAAGCGCTGCTGTCCGATTCACTTGTTGCTCGAATCACAGCAACGCTAATATTTGTCGAAAATTAATCTGGAAATGTTCAGGAATTTAAAGAAAAATATATTGATGAAATAGATACGAAAAGTTTTGCAATTTTGCAGGAAAGAAAAAATAAAGACAATTTTTTTCTTAATCATTTCAGACATATCTTGATATAAATAGAGAGAGCTTAGGAGCTCCTATACCATGTGTGTTAGTAAAAACAAAATGTTCAACTTGTGTAAGAGCCGATGCTTAAAGAGACCCTCAAAGAGGCAAAAATATCGCTTAACAGTTTGTGCTAAAATATTGAGCTATTTTTTGTGCAAAATATTGTATGGCCCTGAACCACTAAACAAGATTTCAGTGTTGATGAAACTTTTCGCAATGGAAGGACTGCGCCTCACATTATACTCAGCCATAGCTGCCTACGTCGCACGTCGTGGAAAGAGTAAAAAAAAACCTAAAATGAAATGTGTCTAATCCTGTTGATGAGTGTGGTTTCTTACACACATAATTGTAAACGAATTCACAATAATAGGTTCTCGCATCAAACAATATTTATGAGCCGTGGACTGTAAGATTAGACCTTATTTTGGTATTGGGAAAAAGTGAGTTTTACTGGTTGTTATTTTGTTTCAAACTATTAACAAAAAAAATACTCGGCAAAGTCAATAACAGCAAAGGTCAGTGTACAAATTTTAGTTTTTCAAACGTAGGTGTTTCTTGAATTTTTAAAAAAATTCTTTGGCCACTTCGAATTTAATGCTAGAAAAATTTGTTTTTGCATATTTTTGATAAACCAAAAAAACTTCTTGGAGAGTGTAAACCAAAATAAGGTGAGAACAATAATCAAATTAAATATTATAAATAAAAATAACATTTTATTTATATGAATAAATTATTTTAATTTAACTTCTTACTCAACCGGCCTTACAGTTGATAAGGTAGATATAGTGCAACAGTTCATATTTATATCAAAACAGTTATATGAGAAAAGATAAAATAATATTGGTATTATCAATAATATATTACAGAAATATATGAGGAGAAGATGGGTAGGGGTTCGGTCAGTGAAGAGCAAAGATAAGTAAAAACTTATTTATTAGTGTCTACGTTCCGGCTGAAATTTCTAGCCTTCATCAGGGCTGCTTGGAAGACATGTAAAATCCAAATGAAGAGATGTAAAATTCTAATACTTGGATATAAAATCCAAATGAAGAGATGTAAAATCCAAGTACTTGGATATAAAATCCAAACGAAGAGATGTTAATTCCAAGTACTTGGATATAAATTCCAAATACTTGGATATAGTATCCAAATGAAGAGATGTAAAATCCTAGTACTTTTGTTGGTCCAATCGATTATTGGAACATGTGATTTTTATTAAGTCGAAAACACAAAGCAACTACTCTCTGTTGTTTTTTATACTGAAAATCAACAGACGACTTCTTAGAGCCTCGTTATATATATTTTGTGTTCCTTTTATTATGTTCACTTATTTAAAAATAAAAAAATTACAAAATTGATCTATTCTTTTCTTTTCACGGTTGGGCCAGTAAAGGTTCCTTTTGTACCCCCTATCCGCCCTAATAACTTGGATATAAAATGAAGAAATGTAAAATCCAAGTACTTGAATGAAAAATAGAAATAATAATGTATATTAGATGCAAAATACTCTCCTCCAGAGGCAGCCCTGATGAAGGCTAAAATTTCTGGCACCAATAAATAAATTTTTACTTTTGTTCTTCACTGACCACTCCCTCAATTATCTCCTAACTTATTTCATCTGTTTTAATATGAATATGAGGAAGAAATAAGCAGGAGGTTTCAGACATCCAGGATGATATCATCCTTCACCCTAAGACGTGGTCTTCCTCTTCCTTAGAGCCTTCCTACGAGCCACTTTCTGGAAATATCATCTTCCGGTATTCTGGCAATATTGATAACATTAGAACCTGACTGGTTAAATTTTTCATCCATTCAATCTCAGCTCTCCATTTACAAGTTTCTTATTAATCAATTACCCAATCCCGGAACTGAAGATTCTATTCGTTTGACGACGCGTTACTAAAAAGTTTCAATTGCTATAATCACATAACAGGATACAATCTACTGACCTAATAACCCAGCCATTGTGACCACTATATGTTGCATATTTCGTAGTCCGCCATTGATACATTTGTACTAAAATATTGCATGAGGTTTCATCAACTTCTCTATTAAGAATGGAAGGGCTTATTTTATTGTCAATACTCATTGGAGATGTATGATTACCAAGTAGTGGTTTCCTTTCAGATAATAATCCCTTAGGGCTCCTGCCCTTCGTGACTAAGAAAACTCGACGGCTATTGATAAATTAATAACAGGCCCTTCAAATATCGCTATTATAGTCTCTTTTGGTGCTTACGCAATGCAAAATATCAGAAAAAATTAACAATTAAGGGATTCACAGCAATAAAGTAATAGAACCATACATGACTAAATGAGAGTCTCGGACACTTTAAGATAAACGGCCCCTACCAAATGAGAATTAACTTCCTAAATAACTCTGGGTTTGCTAACAGGAATAAACAACATCTTAGTTATGGCGGTTATTAAATTTCATGTTTCAATAGTTGCAACTGCAACTACTAACTGTAAAGGGTTGAATAAAAAAGATTTCAAAGGCTTTTCAAAACTACAAACTGTTGGGCGCTTAAGGGGACAGTTCGATGATAGTTTTAACTTCAGTTGTAAAAAATCTAAAAAAGCATTTTATATGGAAAATAAATGACGAAGTTGCAAACAACGATCTGGAACAGAGCCAATTAATTGAAATAAAACATCCAACTCATTGAGGGCGATTATTCAAATGGCTGAAGAGGAAGTAGAGTTCACTGTTTGCCAGGAGCCGGGACCCGTAATGGAATCAAGCAAAAGTTTTAACAAGTTGTAAAGCAGGCCCATTGTTAACCCGATTAGCCTCCTTCGGGACAAAGGGTAGAACATTCGCCAAAGAGAGTTCCTTTTAAAAGTCAAAAGAACATAAAAAGGTTTTCCGAAAAAGGAAAAAAGAAAAGAAAAGCCTAACGAAAAAATAAAATAAGAGGGAAAAAGTTTGGGGTTGGAGTCCTTGGGGAACCGCCGCGGGGTGGGAAATAAATTCCAGCTCAAGCTTTCCCGCCAAGAAAACTTCCCTGGTCTACCAATCTTCTGCCTTCTTGTTCCTTTGTCGATATTTTCCCTTTTTATGTTTCTTTCTACACTTTACCGCCAAACCTCAGTTTAAGCCAATAAATCTTAATCAACTTAATTATTAAAACAATCAGATCAACACACGAAATAAGTGAAAATAGTAATTTTATTCAGGGTCCTCAAATCTCATAAGATTTATTCTGTGAGCATTTGAGAGCCAACTGTCTGGCATATAATGGTTAAATAATTAAATAATAAAACTATAACCACTACAACGCCTCCCCTTCACGAACGGTCAAGGATTAAGTACTTTGTAAGTTTGTGAAGAAGTACTGTTTCTTGAACAACGATTATAGAAGGAGGTGATCTGTTTAAGGTCACGCTCACTAGCCAGGTTTTTCTCCAATTGAGGATACCCATTTATGAGGGTAGGGATGTCCCAGAAAAGCTTTCGAACCCACAGAGTAGACTCACGGCCACAGTAACAGCCTAAATAATGATATGCCACAGCCCGATTCCAACACGAGTTCCAGAAATTAGTAGGTAAGGACTGAGCTATCCTGCTTTCTCATAAATAAAATAGTAATGTAAAAAATACCAATTAAAACTTCTTTAATCAAGTTTCAAACTAAATTTATAAATACTCGTAACATTAATCAACAATTGGCAGTCAGATATTGTAAAAAAAAAAATAATAAAATGAAGTAAACTAAATAAATAAAAGAAATATACATAATATACCTCTTGTTTTACAGATTTTAGTTAGGTTGAGGACGTTGAAAACTAATTTATGTTTAAATGAGGTTAATGATTTTACAAATAGATTTGGACAGGGAATGCAATGCATTTGTTTTTTCTCGTTTCTTAAGGGGCCTCTACATGTTGGCCAAGCCATGGCGAATTCAGACATGCGCGAGTATGTGGATAGGTGGCTTGTACAAATTGGCCTAAGCTCGTTGCCGATCCGCCGAGGGTAGGTTTTTTGGACACTGATCAAAGGGGTTCGTGAGAGTGCTCGTGTAGCATCTCCACCATTGTTCTTTGTATAGTTGCAACTGAGAGCTGTTAGGAGGTTAAAGGTGTTTGTTGGGACTTTTTATAATAAGTATATTTAATCCTATTTATTTATATTTAATTTTCCTTTTTTTTGTAATAAAAATAATATAATCCCGGTGCAATGGCTGAAACCACTTGTACGTCCGCCATGCTTACCTCTCTGAATAACACCGATATGTGGATGGCCCATCCATGCTCTTTGTTTACCGAACATTTGTACAAACCTCCGATTCGTCGAGAGCGGCCAGCATGTGGATCCGCCTCTACAGTTTGTATCAACAAACATGAACAATACATACATGCAAATACATGAACATAAATATTGTCCTTTTATTGCCAGAAGGGCATGTCACGGTAAATAGTGTTGCTACCGCTGAGTGCGGAGGAGCTGTCTGCTTGGACATGAGTGGAGAGGAAGGTGTGAATTAGACAAAGCTTAAACGGAACGCCAGAACGAGTTAGCACGGATTATAAATGATTTTTTTAAGAAAAGCGTTCTATGAGAAGGAATATACAAGTTTGTGAGTTGAGATCTAGTATTGAAGGATTTGACAAAGGAACACAGGGTAGACAAATTAAGTATATACATTTTTAGATTTAAAGGAAGGGATACAAACCAATACATCCCTACCACTAATAAAAGGATGTAAGGATGTAATTCAGTGTACCTGCTAGAGTACACGAGAGCGCAAGAGGATTCCGGAGATTAATCGTATATCACAAAAGCAGTCTTTTCATTAGGTCGTGACAACTTAGTAAGCAGTCCAGAATATTCATTTTATTTATTTTTACAGAATGTTTAGATCACTGTAAATGTCCTTGCCAGGCTCGGTTCAAACATATTGATACGAATATTTTGACGAGTTTTCCTCTCAAATCCCAGTGATTTATACAATGACTTTAGTCGATTTTGAGTTATTGCCAAGGACAAGGAACAGCGTCTTCTAGATTCTAATGTTTGCCACTCTATTCATAGGGGAGGTGAAAGCCGTGCATGGGTCACCGAAAACCCGGTTCGGAACGTTTGGGCTCCATTCCCACCTTGGGCATTTAATATTTATTTCTGGGGAGTCCCAAGAAATGAATTTTGAGACTCCCAATTGGGTTGGTACGGACGGGATGGTAACTTCAAGGTGCCATGGGTTGGCAAAAGTGACCATGATGCCCACTTGCCGGACAAATTCCCTCACCGGTACCTCTATAGGTTATTCTTAAGCCCGCAGGATCGAATTCATTAAATATTCCGATAAATAAAATATTTTGAAGTGAGATCAAGAACAGTTGAAAATTGAATATTTCACAAAAACTTGATTGATCAGAAGGACGCTCTATTTCAGTATGTCATAAGGAATCCCTTCACACACATGGAATCGGAAAAAGATATAATAGCGATAAACTATGTCCACATTTAAGGGGAAACTATTATAGAGGTAAAATAGCCAATGGAAACAGTCTTGAAAGAGCAATCAAAAAGATGTTAACCAAAATGTCTTCTAGGAGTTAATCAAATAAAGCAAAAAAAAATTGCTAGCTCTATCAGCTGATGGAGAAAGGAATGAGGAATTCTTTCGAAGAAGGGTTAAGGCCAGTTGCACTGACGAGCAAACAGGTTTTAACAACAGCCTTCCACCAAACTGGGATTGCATTCTCGCCAGAGTTCAGCTCACTCTTCCATCAAAATTGATTGTTGAAAAATTCATGGTTCTTTTAGAAATCTTATAAGTTTGTGTATTTAGAACAATAATATATATTGTAAGAAGATAGTTGACCATATGAAGTAGATTGCAGGTAGATAGTCGGGGTGGCTGTCAATAAAGGTATCAAAATAGTAAAAGAAAACTATTTATTGTTAATCAACGTTTCGTTCCAATTGGCAGGGCTTCGTCAAGGCTAAATGAAAAACCAAGATACAAACATTGTAAGAAATGACAGAACACTAAAATAAAAAATATTTCAAAACAATTGGTTTCTTTATAAACTATAAAAAAAATTAATAATAATACTTTAAGGAAGTAAAAATACAGGTGGACTAGAAACTAGTTACTAATAAATACAATAAGCTTTTATTTTAATGTTCTGTCATTTCTTACAATGTTTGTATCTTGTTTTTTCATTTAGGCTTGTCAAAGCCCTGCAAAGTGGGGTGAAAGGTTAATTAACAATAAATAGTTTTGTTTTACTATTTTGATACCTTTATTGACCGCCACCTGGACTATCTTCCTACAATAATATATATATTTTTAGGTAATAGGGATCAGAGATCACATACACGCCATATTTATATATACATCAACAAAATGATAAAAAAAAAAAAAAAAATAGACAAACAGAATTTAATATAAAGTAAAAAAAAAAAATCTTAAAGACATTCATTTCTACTTACTTAATCAGACTGAACCAAAGAGAACTACAAACCGAGCGTGAGTTCCCATTAGGGACTCCCCCATTAGGGAAGATCCCCGCGCTTCTCTCTCAACTACGTCACTGGCCAGCAAAGCCAGTGAAGGATGAATGAGGGCGCTAGCAACAGACGCTCAGTACTTGATAGCTTGAGTCCTCACTGCTGGCCATTGCCAGAACTCCAATATAATAATTTACAATAGGTATCATTTAGCCTCATTAACATTTTGCTTCCTCACTATCGGCTGTGGGGTATCTTGGTATTCACGAAAGAAATGAAAAAAAAAAGTCTTCAGAACTAAAATTTCATTCCACATTTTAAATATCAACGTATAAATTGACGTGGTCCCAAATCTGTCTGCAGTCAAATTTGTGTACGGACGTAATTAATCTAACCATTAATTCGATATTTATGAAATTTTCAAACGAGACCAATCTTTGTTGGTACCTAATTGGCCTCAAATCGATTTTATTTTAGAATTCTTCCACAAGTTAATGTATTTTTCTCGGGACAATTATATTCCTAAAATGGCGTACGATTGGGTCCAAACTTGGAGGGAAGTTGGGGATTAGTATTGACATGGTCTAGTTTAAATTTCATCAAATTTACTACTACTTTCACTTGATCGTGGACAAAGTTTTTCTTGACAGGCATGGAGTTTCTTTAGATTTTAATCGCAAACGACAAATCAACTAACTATTAAAAATTAAAAATGATAATATTTATTCATAAACGTTGAAATTTAGGTAGAATCGACAAGGAAGGTAAATTGATCTATGTACTTGGCATACGTTTGTTTCATACAAACAATAAAAAATTAAAATATGTACCGCTACAACCCATGAAGGGTTAAGGGTCTAGTGCTTTGTAAGGAAGTACTATTACTAGACCAACGGTTGTGCAAGGAGGTGATTTTGTCAGAATCGCGCTCGACCGCCAAATTATTACCCAATTAAGGAGGCTGAGTTGACTCACAGCTAGTGTTCGGAAGGATTCGAACTCGGGTCCTTGGGGTTAGTCGCACCGCGCCTTACCCCGGTGCTACCGCGCTTCCACTCATACAAACAAAATAAAGAAATCTTT
>NW_027107501.1:1426266-1443152 GCF_000696795.3 Halyomorpha halys
AGCAAAAAGTTATTAATATTAATTTATGATTTTTATTTTTAAATTATAAAATCCGTTGTGCAAGGAACTTTTTTTATTTCCCAACGGAATTTAAATAATTAATAATATTACTTCCGATGATAATATATTTAAGAGACTCAAGATAGCTGTACTCAATTAGAATGTTTCTCACGAAATGACAATAAAAAAAAACAAAAATGGACTTTGCTTTAAAGAAGAAGAAGAAAAAAAAAACACGAAAAAGAAGTCAGCCAACGAAGAAGATTCTTAACTGCTCAAATGGAAAGAAAGGAGAAAAAATAAATAAATTAACAGCGCAGTGAAAAAGTTAGTGGAAAAAAAATATTCGAGGAAGCAATTAAGAGTTCCAAGAAAATGATTTTTCTCTTAAGAGGATAATTCGAGAAAATAACTGGGATGAACCTGCCAACTTATGTTTTGTTGTTAGCACCAAGTTGCTAGATGCAATTCTTTTATTTGTTGGAATTGTAGTGCCAAAGAAAAAAAAAAAAAACAGGTATGGTGAGAAGTTTCACTTCTTCCTCCCTGTATGTCCCTGATAAAGGCTAGAAATTCTGGCCGAAACGTTGGCACAAATAAATCAGAGATGGGCAAAAATTAGCTACAGTTGAAACTAACAGCTAAAATTGCCATGGATACGATACTTATTTATCAATGGTTCATTCATTAATTAGAGTTGTATCCATGGCAACTTTAGCTTTTAGTTTTAAGTATAAGCTCATTTTTGCCCATCTCTGTAATAAATAAGTTTTTACTTATTTGTGTTCTTCGCCGACCGCACCCCCAACCATTTTCTTCTCATTTATATTACCTACGGCCAACTATAAACTCATCATTAGATAGATTAACTCATAGATTGGTTTGTTCCTGTTGGATTTATCGCTATTATTTAAATTTATAAAAAAAAAAAAAATCTTTCAAAAACCAATTTCAAAAGACTATAGAAGGCGAAAATTATGGAGAATTTTTTATTTTTCTATTGCAATAAAAATTCGTATTTTAGGGTTTCTCCCAACAACACACCAGTTTCACAAAAGATAACGAAGCAGAAATGCAATCGGGAAAGATCGCGCAATCTCGAAACGGATATCTCTATTATTCACTATTTCCACTTTAGTTCTGAACTGATAAATATAAAGGACTTAATTCCATATTGTTGATTTTTCAGGAGACGAAAAATAAAGTTCAAAAAATTATGTGTAAAAACTCATCCGTTCACCAATTTTATCCAGGATATTATCATAATATACAACGTAAAGTATTTAATACCAATCGATAGAGATTTTGTTTCTGAGTCTGACCGTGTATTTAACTCTACAGCGTTATTTTTTGGACTTAAATCCTTTAGACTTATCAGTATTGAGTTATTAATAAAATTCTCTAATATTTTTAATTGTTTAGCACTGCTAATAATGAGAACTGTTTTATTTTTCAAATAAACAAAATTAAATGTAGTTTAAAAGAGGATTTTAAAAAAAATCCATTACTTAAACCCTATCAGACTGTTTCAATGAATGTAAGATCTAGCTGATATGAAAGATCACTTGATTATGCATATATGCACCAAATATAATCAAAATTGTTTGAGCTTTTTAAAGAAAATCGAAAAACTTTGAAAATTCGATTCTATAAACTTTCGGGCGGTCGATTTTATCTAAAACGTTGCTGTCTTGTCCTAGATATATAATCATAAATATGTGATTTCAGTTTCGCGGGACTATTCGTTTTTGAGCTAGATTAATAAAACACGAGCAGACTATTTCGCCTGACTTGGTTATTTGGGGTCAAAGCACCTCAAAATGTGTATTTCCGTCGAAAACTTTGATTGAAAATTTTACACGTTCACGATACTTCTCTCCACTATATATTCCATATATAGGTAAATGAAAGTGAAAAAAGACAAACAAATAAATGTTACATAAATTACATGACTGAATTTGATTTGGGGAAAAACTGGTAAAAAAAAAAATTGGTAATATATTAGAAGGTCACGGAATAGTTTTCTTTTCAGAAAAACGCTTTGGAAGATTTCTGGGAATAATCAGTTTTTTATTTTTTTCTAGCTTTCTCAATATCTTTGTTTACAAACAAATACAATATATACAATAGACAATATATACACATAAACTGTCTTATGTGTATATATTGTCTATTGTATGTATTGTATTTATTTGTAAATAAAGATATTGAGGAGGTTAAAAGAAAAAAAAGAAATGATTTTTTCCCAGCAATCTTCCAAAGCGTTTTTCTGAAAGGTGTTTTCTGATTATTCTTTCTACCACGGAGGGTTGGAGAGGTGAGTTTCACGCCATTTTTCAATTTCAGGCGCTTTTTAAATATTGCTCAACTAAATAATCTTGAATCTCCTCATTTTAAGCAAATATTTCAAAAGTGATATAAGGCCATCTGGGGTATTAGTGGGGTGGGTTCGGCTGGGATGTATGGCCTTTTTTTTCTGTGTTATGAACTCTTGTGAGATTCCGGCAAGCCGTACATCGACCAACCTACTAACCTAAAAGGAATAATCAGGAAACAGAGCCTTCCTTATCTTATTTTGAAAACATTTACTTATTGCGGGTGCAGTGGTGTATCGAGCAGCATTATAATGAGGGTCCGGCGTGTATTAAATATAACTTAAATATATTACTAAAAGAAAGACGCCCTGGATGCGGTCAAAGAAAAACTTAAATAGTGATTAAACTATTTATATTAAACTAGATATATTACATTTTTTACAGAGAGAATATAGGAAGCCATACAATTCCTACTTCATTCAAACAGGTGCTTATAAACAAGGAGTGAATGAACCATATTAAAAAAAAAAAAAAAAAAAAGAAATAATCCAACACAACTTTCTACTTATTTTAGAGAAGAGACAAGAACTAATTAACTACTCTAGGAAAAACAAAAATGAAACAGTATAAAGTGAGCGAACCTTCCCTTTTACGGGTCCCCTGTCAGTTAATTTAACCCATAACTAAAAACCTCGACGTCAGACGGAAGTGGGAAATACACTTAACAATGAAATTGCTGACAAGATATTATCCGCTATTCATTAAATTCAGTTACTGTGGAATTCATTACAAGTTATTCAAATTAGCTAAAACAGCTGAATAATTCATTGGAATAAGTTAGTTAGGAAATTTTCTTTCAAGATTAAATTCAAAGTTCATTGAATGGATAATGAAGAGTTAATTAATAAATTTGCAAAACCACTTAGATTTTTAATTTAATATGTTAAAATATTAAATTAAAAGCTATTCTTCAGTTAAATTATATACAATAAATAATAAATTGATTTTGAGTCGTGCCGTTAAATTTATATTTAATAAATAGCTTTTGAAATTGATTGGAGGTATTACTTTTTAGTTAATTATAGTCGCATTCATGTATATTAATTACTTAATATTAATTTTTTTCCTAATTGAAAAAATAAGTACGAAAGTAATTATAAGTATTAATAGACATAAAGCTTTGAAAACAAGAACAAATTATCAATGATTAAGTCTAGAATCATTGCAATTGTGATTGAAGATAAGATACTGTTTCAAGTAAGGCGTTGAAGCGAATATTTTTTTAAACATTAGAAATCAGAGATCACGGCTTCTCAAGTTTTGTGCATTAATTTAAGGATTTACACAAAGCCTAGTAATACGGGGGGGGAGAGTAATTAAAGTTGTTTTTAATATATTTGAATTTTATATAAATTTATTTTTTATTGCTTTTAATTCAAAATTAAATTAAAGGAGCGCGGAATACAACAATAAAAAAATAAAGAAGTTTTGTTTTAACCACTACTAGGAAGCCAAATTCAATACTGAAGAAAATTTGAGGCATCGAAAATATATATTATATATTCTGCCACCAGGAGATCAGATGAATTTTCATGATACATTGAACATAGTAGTTTATGTGCGTATGTGTGTTTGCATTAATAATTAAAAATTTTAATTAAATTTTAAATGTATAAGAAACTGATACCATACACATTTTCTGTGTTTTGTAAGTAAGCCAAGATTATAAAAAGTATAACTTTATCTTTATTTTATTTTTATGTGACTAAAATAATTCAAATTAAGCAATTGCTTATAATTATTTTATTACATAACTAGCAGACCCAGCAATGCTTCCCTATCGCTATAATAATCGCTATAGTCTGAAATAAATCATTGTATTTAGTTAAAATTAAGCATTTATGTATACTTTATTATTACGATTTGGTAACATAAATTGAACCAATATATGAGATGACATTCGTTTTTAGCACCTCAAGAAACCCATAAGGGAATTATTAAGTTATTTCTGATGCTTCAAAAAGAGATGAACCTTTTCTCTGTGTTAGCACTACATAAGTATACTATTAGTACTATATTGAAACAATTGAGACCGATTGACATAAGAAAGTGAGTGCATGAGTGAAAATTAGTATCATTAAACCTTCCCATGATGAAAGGGAATTTTTAATTCTAATTTCTTTGAAAAATGGTACTTGGTACTTTGAGACAACACTAAAACCGAATATGAAATAAATGCTTTTGTCCTAAAACAAATTTATTGACCTATTTTACATCGAGCCACATTATGTTTTTATAATTTTTCGTAAATATAATATAGTTTATTAAAATCACTAGTAATTACTGCTTAATTTTGGGAAAGAGATGAATTGATTTATGCAAAATAAATGTAAAAAAAAAAACTTTTTGAGCTATAAACCAAAAACGCTTAATTTTCTTCATAACATTTTTTCTATTCGATAATTGAAAAAAAAACAACGTAAATCGGTCCAGTAATTCACTTTATTACAGACAACCCTTTAATATACTTAGATTAATTACCCTTCCCCCACCCAAAAAAAAAAAAAAATACAAAATTGGAGGAGAGTTAATTTTTTTTTCTAGGTCGATACAAAGATTCATTAATGAACCAAAATTAGGTCAAACTAATATGTTTAGTACATTAATTTTTTTTTTTTTGTAAACAACAGGAAACCCAAAAGGCTGGAGAAGGTTATAGTTTATTTACCATGACGAGTAGAGTTTGGAGGAAGACACCAATTATTTTTGTAAATTTATTATTTTCTTAACGTACATGAATATCCTAATGATGCCTTAATAGGTGGAAATTTGGCAGGACTAATAAATTATATTTTTGAGACTACAATGGCCTTTTTTGCGAATTTTATTTATTTGATAATATTGTAATCCTTTTTTTTGGAAGGGGGGGATAATATTTTCAGTATGCGATTACCGAACACTGATCACTTTTCCTCTTATCTTCACATATGGTCCGAGTTATTGCCGTGGGAAACAACTAATCGAGCGCCATTTTTAAACAGACAGACGGACTGTAATGACAAGTTTTCAGAATCATAACTCAGTGATCTGTAACTTCAGAGCTAAATCTAAAAAAATCTGGCCTGTAGTATCGGAAAAAGCTGTTTCTATTTATTATTACTAGCCATTTATTATTATATAGAAACGTAAAGACTCAAAACTTGAGGATGAAACTTTTTGTATGATTATATTGATTACTGAAAATAAATATATTATAAATACAATGTTCTTAAATTTAACCTAAAATTTCCAAGGACCAATATACATTAAAATTACAATAGTAAGGACTGAGCTCAGTACGGTTTATAATCTCCACCTCAATTTTAAAGTAAACTCCTTAATAATATGAGAGGCCCGACAGTTAGATTAGCCCGCGGTAAGAGTTGAGGGATGGGAGGAGGCAAAAGGGAGGTAAATATTGAACCGTGTACATAAAATTACAGTTTAGGCAGATCCGGAATCAGGGCAATTTCACACTTCTCTGCTCTATTCATTACCAAAGTTTACCACGAATTTGGCTTCAACTTCCTGCGCTAATAAGCGGTAGGCTGCTTGTGCAAAGTCAGAGCAACGATTTGTTAGACCTAAGTCCTAGCTTTGACAAGGAAATCCAACTTGTTAATGGTAATATAATGTGGAGATGCCACTCAGACCTTTAGAATTAATTACAGTCCTTCATGCTATAGACCAATTAGCCTCCTTACGATATGCTCAAATGTTTTGGAGGATGAACTCTAAGGTTCTTTTTTTTTTTATCACGTAGCGGCCACTAAGGACCACACAAATATCAATGGTTAGACTTCTTTGGGAGTCTTCATTTTCTTTCTTCCCATCACAGATTCATGATTCTCGACTGCCTTTCTTTTCTTTCTTCGGACCATTTCGTACCCCTCTTTTTTCCTCTTCCAATATTGGCAAGATGTATATGTCTCTATCTGGACAGTCGGTATCTGAAATTTTAAGGTTCTATAATTCTTTTCTTATTTGGCTCGTCTATCCTCCCATGTTTTTGAAGCTAAAAATTTGGTTAAAGATCGTTTTGTTCAATATTTCCTCCTGCATCCTTTTCCTGTACCCATAGAACTTTCTAATTCTTATCTCGGTTTCCAGGTCTTTGATTTTTCTGTAGATTTCTTCGTTAGATCTTCGCCTGTTACCTTCTTGTGTTTTTCTGGGCCCATAGATTTTTCTTAAGATCCTCCTTTCTATTTTCAGCAGCTTTTTCAAGTTGAGTAGGCACGTGGTCTCCACCTCGTATAAAATCACAGGCCTTACCACAACGTTGTAATTGCCTTAACTTTGCATTGGAGGAGGGGTTCTATTGTACATTCTGCCTGTTTGAAAGCTTATATTTTCTAATTTTGTGATTTTCTCTTGGATTCTCTCTTTCTCAGAACTGTTGTGACATATTATTTCCTCCAAATACTTAAATTTTCTGGTCACTTTTATTTTTCCATATTTAGTCTTTACTTCTTTTTTCTTGAAACTTACTTTAGTACTAATGAGTTCTGTTTTTTCGTATGATATTTGTAGGCTTGCTTTTTCTGATAATTTTTGTAGGCTATTTATTTTACTAATAGCCTCTTCCTCTAATTCTGCCAACAGTGCAAGATCGTCTGCAAATGCCAAAAAACTCACTTTTGTTCCCTACTATGGCTCCTGAGTAATTTTTTTTTTGTTGGTTCCTTTGTTATATATTACATATACACTCAACAAACCACTAGACTTCGAATTTCCTATACCTTAGTAGTTAGACAATTTTCGAATTTTCAACGAAATCTTGACAAGTGATAATTGATATTTGTTCAGAAGACATAATAATATCTATAATAGACAACTTATTTATGGTTGTTTTTATGTTTTCTTTTTGATGGGATTCAATTTTGATTATTATATTTATATCAAAATGATATAGGAAAATATCTTGTGGACAACATTGGACCCACATTATTTAAAATAAAACAATATAATATTTGTTTGCTCTTCAATCCAGATACATTGAGAAAATTATCTAATTTTAAATATAAAATACCTGAAAGTATTTGTTATACCAATTTAAATTTGTTTTCTTTTTCTCAGCTGTTTTTTAGTAAAAAAGAAAAAAATATATACCAGATTCATTAAAAAAAACAAAAACAGATATAACTGTTTTTTATAACAGATATAAACACCTACATATATATTATATAATATATGTAGATACATACAAACTATTATACATTATATATAAGATATTTTTTCATTCATATTTTGAGGAAAATTGCTTAATTTATTTTTTAAAGTAAGTTATAAGCAAATTTTTAACTACCTCATCTTCAGAAAAAGATAAGTGGATTACGTCCATATTATTTGAATGCCTTGACTGGAGAACCCCAAGGTTTAATACTAGTTACATTAATTTAGATTATACATACAATTGCCATACCCATCAACTCCAAATTTCCTGTATCGAAGTATTCCGACAATTAATTATAAAATATTGAAAAGCGCGAATTCATACTTAAAACTGATAAGAGAAAAAAAATAAATTAATACCTAATATCTGTATTATTGTTTTAAGAAATAATACAATAAAATGTTATCTTCTCCAAAAAGAATTCTCCTCAATTCCCTTACACAAATCAGAAATTATGTGGTTCACATAACCTTAGGAAATATAAATTAATTGTCGTTTCATAAAATCAGTTACTGGCTAACCCATAACCTTGTTTTCCCAGAAAGTTGATATATTTACTAGAATTGAAAATGTTTTCATAAATAAAATAATTTTTTATAATTTATATATGTTTTAATCTATATCTAATAACTGCATTTGTAATCTAATGTTTACATTATTAATTTGAGACCTGTAATAAATAGATATCTTATCCCATTAAGAATCTTATTAAAGTCCATGACATACATGTTGTTCACATAACAATGAAAGGATATTTAAGCTAATTGTCATTTCATAAAATCAGTTGAAAAAAAAATAATAATAAAAAACTCGATAAAAAACAGATAAAAACTCTACATGATGACTTCATGTTTTATAGATAATGTTCCCTTCAAAATACAGGCCATTAAGTTGAAACAAAGTCTCACTAAAATATATTTTTATAAACAACGCACATGTAGGGTTAGTTCAGGTATAGAATAACAATATACTCATGCAAATAAAATAATTAAAAATCTAAATGAATTTTGGTTGTTTCATCTCAACAAATTTTTTTCCTAATAGTTTAATTATTAAATACTTAAAACTTAGATATTTTTAAAGTTATTTGAATTATTCATTAGAAAACGGTTTAGATAAAGTTATGTTCGCAAATCAGAAAAAATACACACAAAATAACATTAAAATAAATAGGAAGTATTTTAACTTCTCATCTATAATAAGGACTGAGACTGAGGACTAAGGAATGAGGATGCTCAATGGAATGAGATACGAATTTATTCAATGATATCTTAAATCAATAATACATATATTACATAGATTTTTTTTTTTTTTCATTATTTATTTATTGATATTTACAACTGTATACACATATATACAACAAGTAAATATATATTTTAAAAATTTATTAGCATTATTTATTGTAATTTTTTTAAGTAAATTTATATATTTGAATCAGATATGGAAAATGTATACAAAATTATAATACATAATTTTTTTTTAAAAAAATCTAAAATTAATGCACAAGAAGAAAGACCAAACAATTTTACGTTTTATCATTATTGTCATTATTTGTTTTTATCAATTTTCTGTGCTTTTATTCTTTCTTTTTATCTTGGTGTACCTTCCTAGATTTGCATCGCCTAGACCAGAAGTGGAAAGTCCACGGCCCTCCTTGTACATTTTTTACATGTAGGCCCGCAATTCATCACACATTTACAAGATAAATTTATTAATGAACAAAGCAGGTAAAACCGATGTATTAAAAACATAGATAATTTCAGCATCAATCTATTCAAAAATTAAATGTCGAAATTATGACAAAAAATTTACTTAGATTGAAAAATAATATTCTTGCCAATATATGAAAGCCATTTTTTTTTTATTTATGAGTTTAGATTGAGAGCTCATTATATAAATAATAATAACTCATTATGTTTCTATTTTTCACTCCGAAAAAATTGTATAATGGGTCTATATCTTATAGGGGGGGGGTGGGGGTATATAATTTTATATGTGGCCAGCGGAGTAATGATGCATTTCCAGTGACTCGCAATATGATTTGGATTGGCCCTCAAGTTTTTAGTTTAGACTATAAAGCTAAACTAAAGTAATGCACTTAGGTGCTAATAATCTAAATGATCAAAATGCGTAGAGTTAATTTAAAATGAGTTTTGAAATTATGCAACAATATAGCCACGTGCTGCTTGATGGCAGCACAGTCATCGAGTTTTATTACAGAAAAAAGTATGCACCTTATAAACTTGTTTTGTGAACAAATATTCTGTCCTTTAAAAATAAACATAAATTCTTGGAAAGAAAATTCCAATGATTTCTATTCCTCTCACGGGCCGTGGTTTGAGGAAATTCTATTTAATTAGAACAAGCAGAGCACAAATATTCACCAGTAGGCAGTTCTATAACAATGCAAACTGGAAACAAATGTATGGATGCAGCACAAGCGCCTTTGATTTGTGTCCAAAAAGCGATACCCAACGGGTTTGCCACAAAATCAGGTCAACTTGTAACAGTACGCCATTGCTTGCAAATATGTAGAGACACCTTCACACTTTTTTAATTAACGTTTTGTGGCTCTCCTCCCATTTTCAGGATCAACAATCTAAAAGTGGTTTACCGTCTTATAAAACAAAAACCTCTGTTTAAGTAAGAATATTTTTAAATACTTTCTAGCTTTTTTTATCTTATCTTAAGTTACATTATACATTTCGAAATGTATCCATAATTCCATATTTCATTCTTATTTAAAATATTTTATGATATATATTACTTGAAAGTATTTTTGTTTCACCATCACACTGAGCTGGCTAAAATCTTACATTAAGGATAAAATACAGATAGCTAAACAAGCTAATATGTATTTTAAAATCAATGTTCACGTTTAAACAAATGTGTATATATTTTTTTTTTATTTGGAAAAATTATTTCAGATTGTTGATCCTAAAGATGGGGGAAGAGCTCCAAAATGTTGATGAACAAGTATGTATAAAATAGTAATATGAAAAAAAAAATGAATGCAATAAGAAGAAAAACCTTCTAGCGTCTATCCTTCTCATAAAATCGCGTATTTGCTGAAATGCGATACTAAGATCAAATTTTATCTAAAAGTATTTCTAGGTTCCGATCATTTTTTAATGTGAAGGTTTCTTCGGTAGAAGCATTATGATTGCCAAGCTGGCGGAGTAGCATTCTTGCGAAAGGACATTACTCCTGGCGCAAGCAAATTGGGCATGTACAAACCTCTAGGAAATTGGGCTCCTCGTTCTGTATTCCGGGGCGAAAATACTTCAAGAAGGTTGTTGTATTGTAAGCAAGCCAGGAGGAGGCTCGGTAAATATTTATAGGCGATGGCTACCCTGCTCCCTTCTTGTCAACACTCAACCAGTCAGTCTAAATAATGCTTCATAAATTAGATCAGACAAAGCCCTGTCCGGATGCCGCGGGAGCAACAATCCCTGGTATGTGTAAATAGCATCTTCAGCAGTTTTCGAAATACAATCTATTATCGAGTCTTTGCAATCAGCCCTAGCATTAATATTTTTTTAATTACTTTTCTTTTTTTTAATACTTAATAATAATGTAAAAAAACAAAAAAAACAACAATAAATATGCCTGTATGTTGAGTATTTTGTTTTTGGATTTTAATGAAATATAATTGTGCATTTTTTATGTGTAGGATTTTTTATGTGTATATATTTTATCTTGATTTAAAATTTATACAATTTATTATACTGAGAGAGAACTAGATGAGATATATAAATACTTAATAATAATGTAAAAAAAACAAAAAAAAAACAATACATATGCCTGTATGTTGAGTATTTTTTTTTTGGATTTTAATGAAATATAATTGTGCATTTTTTATGTGTAGGATTTTTTATGTGTATATATTTGTTCTATATTTAAAATTTATACAATTTATTATACTGAGAGAGAACTAGATGAGATATATAGATAAATAATAGATTAAAAAAATAATAATAATATCATAAAAAAAAATAAGATTAAATAAGTGAAACAATAAGAACAAAAAAAATCTTGTATTATTATTACGTATTTTAATATTTACTGACTATGCCTATGTAATATAAGAAAATAATCAATTATTTTACAAATATGCTTAGTATGCTGTGTGTGTAGCAGGCAATGTTTTTATCTAGTAGAACATTACTTTGAAAAAAATTAAGCATTATTTCCCTACTTCTATTCTGACTCATGAATCAGGAAACCTAAAAGGCTTTATTTTGAAAAGTATTAAATCTAAACAAGAAAATTACATCAGAACAAACACTAACAACACATGTTTCGGAAGGCAACAACATGAAACATTCATCTGGCAAAACGATTCCTGGGTCCTAATAAGCTTAATCTTCCAAACCCGCTAAAGGAAAAAAAAAATGTTTTAAAAAAGAACCCGAAAACCAAATGAAATGGTCCCCATTCCGAGAACTGATTTGTCACCGGAATAAAAAACTGAATTTGGTCCTTCCGTGAACCAATTAATCCAAAAGAGCCCGCTTAAATATCTCTCAACCGTGTCCATCAGGGACAATAAACGGTCATTAAAAATCAATTAATAAAAACAATAAAAAAGGTTATAATAATTGGGCATTTAACTAGAAGATGAACTATATAACAAATAGATATTGATATTACAATATATCAATCGAAATACGCACATAATAATAATACATATATATGTTTATTACAAATAGAATTAACCATTTTTGAAAATGGCATACATATATGCTCGTGTTCAATAAGAATTTAATTGAAAATTCATTAATATAAATTAATCATGACAAATAAGTTGGGCATGTTATTTACATTTCTCACAATCAACACATATTTCATATTATCGAAGAGTCAAAACTACAAATCATGTACAGTAAATAGTTATCCACATTTACGTCTAGATGAGGTTTTGGATTACATATACAAATAACAATTTAAGTTCTTAGTATATTTTATGTTAAGATAGTTTAATCGAGCAATATTTAAAAATCGCCTGAAATTGAAAAATGCCGTGAAGCCCTTCTCTCCCGCACTCCATTGTAGCCTTACTTATCTGACTTTTCAAACAGATAATTATAGCAAGTAGGTTGATCGTCGAAGGTACGAATGTCAAAATTTCACAAGAGGAGATCACAACACAAAAAACTAATCCTTCCCGGCCGGACCCGCCCCACTAAGACTCCCAGAGAGCGACTGTCCTGTATCACTTAAGATATATTTGATTAAAACGGGAAGGGGCGACTTAAGATAATTTAATCGAGCAATATTTAAAAAGCGTCAATAATTGGAAAACGGTATTGAGGTATTGTAACCTTAAAATCCAATTAATTACTAAGAAGTGTAGAAGGGGCTATGTAAATTTCAAAACATAAGCTTCAACAACTTCAATTTACTTACCCCTTCATTGATGACAGCAATGCATCAATATAGAGTACATGGATTAAATTATTAAATGATGTTAGTAAATTGAACTCACCATAAGCTCAGTAGTTCACGGCAGCAGTGCGAGGCACAACAATTCGTATAGTGAGTGCCTCTTAAATGTAACCACTACAGATATTTGAAACAATCAGAGCTGATTGTAGACAAGGGTTTACTTATAATTCGATATTTAAAACAGTTTTCTTATTTACTTGGATCTAGTAGTCTTTGAGTGTATCAACAAGGGCAGGAAGGTTAGGTACACAAATTATCAAACTGTAGAAACAAAGAATATTAATAATTGTTATGACAATGTGGCTTAAAACGGGGTAACACTGAAAGTTTTGATCATTGAGTCATCATAGTGAGAAGGCTGAACACGAATTTAGGGTTTAGCACCTCATGAAACAAGAAAAATGCCAGAATGTTATATATTACCCGTGACATAAAAACCATGTTATTTTTTTTTTAAATAAACCTGATAGTTTTCAGGAAAATATCTTCTATGTTTCGACTACTTTTGATTGAGTACTTTGGATAGAGTCTTGATATTCTATAGATAACAAAAGAAATTAGTGATCCAACTTACATAAATGGCGCCTAATATGAAGTCTGGGAAAAAATAGTATATCCGAGCTAAAAAAAATTCTTAAGATGAAGATATAAACCAAATTGTAATTGTATATTGTAATACCAACAGTCTCTTACATTAAGGGAAGAACAGTGCTCTAATTTTTTTGAAAATGAAGTATTACAAAAATATTCCAACCGAAAAAGGATGAGTTAATGTTAATGAGTGTTTGGAGACCTTCCTCTTTTATAATTTTTAGTGTTTTCATTGGGCTTTCGTTCCACAAATATTCCAAGCAGTACCGAATTTACATAAATTTTCTGGACATTAGTGAACTAACAACATACTGAAGGTGGTTAACAAATTCTAAGGGTTACAAACGTTGGTCTATGGATCTATTTTATTTTTAAAAAACTGGATCCAAGATGGAAACGAGGCAGGCTAGACGAGATATTTTATGAAATATAATGCTCGAATAGCTTTGCGAAAAATGGGATCGTACAGGAGAACCATCGGTAAGGGTTAAATGGCATTGTAAATATTATTAAAGCTTTAAGAACCACTACAAGCACACTATTCACATTTTCAATTCGCTATATCACTTGTAACCCCTTCAAGAAAAAAAATTCATTGAGAGGTATTATTCTTTCATCGCCATTCATATAATTTTTTCATAAGTTAAGTTTTTTGTGAGTTTCACCCTCGGGGACCCGCCCCTCTACTAGAGGTGTTAGCATGAAAAGAAGAAATGAGGAAGGGAAAAAGGTTTTAGTAAAAAAGAAAAAAAATGGCGCCTAACGAAGTCGCTAACGACTTGGAAAACAAAGGCACCTAGATTTAATATTTCAATTATGAAAAGAGGTTGCTTTAATTACAAGGCGCCTTTTCGACCATTCGCTTTTTACTCAGTTTTTTTTTTTCATATTCTTCTTTTATCTTTATTTCATGGCGTTTTCACAAGCCACGGCAGCTGAGTACTCAAGACAGTTTAAAAAATATTGTTTGCATCCAACGTTTTAAGAGCACTTCATTTCCAGTTCGCTCGGAATAAAATACGATGCGGTCATTAAAGGTAAACATGGGAGAGAGCTGGAATAATTTATCCTAACTTCCGCAATCTGTTGGTTCCTCTCCTAATACTAATAAATCAAACGGAAAGTAAATTAAACTCAATTCATTATTTTTAAAAAAATCAAATAAATTTAATTGGAATATCAATTTTTTGCTTTTAAATTTTGATATAATTGATTTTAAAATGATTTTTTAGATAGACTAAAAGAATATTCTTATTCTAGATGACTACATATCATTAGTGAACCAGCACTCCAATGTTTGCATAATTAATAACTTTTATGGAAATCCATTCATTAAAGATTAAAAAAAAAATATTATGTTAAGAGAGAGTGAGGAGAGATTGGGGATGGAGTAGGTGATTAAAACAGTAACGGCATTACCCCCTAATAATCAATATAATTCACGGCATGTTGAAGAATGTTATTGAATAAAATTTTGATGACCATACACATTAGTAGCGAACCAACTCTGGAATGTTTGTATAATTAATAACTTTACAAAAAATGTACACTTTTTTATATTTTAAATAAAATAAATTGCATCGAAATGAATCTCAACACTTTTTAATAATAATTTAGATGTCCAACTTTTCGACAAACCTCGCCATCCTCAAGAACCATATAAATTTAACTATAAATTTATAGCCTTTCATTCACCTATTAAACATTTTTTGTAGGCTATTCTGTCTAAGTCTAATAAAATTAGTCAAATTAACCAATGTATGTCAGAATTTCATTTCAATATAAACATAGGTGTACCCAGCAAGGGGCAGATAAGGGAGCTGTCCCCACTAGAAGTGAAAAAAATATTAATTTAATAAATTTTTTTTTCAAGAAAATAATTGTAGTAACTAATAAAGCACTATGATTATATATGATTTTCTTAAAATTTTGGTTTCATTCATCTTTTTTGTGCTGAGATGTCACAACCTCAAGGAAATGGCTTGCTCTCATCTGATCCTTGGTACGCCCTTGAATATACTTTGCTATTTTCTGATATAATGAATAATTAATTATAATCATAAACTATTGAGTGATAATTTGTAGAATTTTGAAATTAGAAAATTGTGTCAGAAAAATATGATGAAAATTCGAATAATCATTTTCTAATCACAGAAATAAGAAAAAAAAGAAGCTAAAAATAGTAAAAATTAAAATTTTAACTAAAATTTTTTTTACTAATGATTTCGAAATATAATGTCCTGAAATACGATAAACAGGACTTGATAGTGTTTACAGAATTTAAACCAAATTTATTATGAGGAATAATATAACTATACAAAATGAGACCAATTTTTATTTTTCTATCCGTCATTGTTATTGTAAAATCGAGTCAATGCGAAATACCCATAATTTCTCCTCTTTTTATTGCATATGTTTCAGGCCGAATTACTTTTATTAGACCCCATCAATGGATGTAATTGGCCCATTGCAGTGACGTAAAAGGGAAGATTTGGTGAGTATTAGCTTAATAAGCCGGCTCCTGTGAGATGCAGTCCCAGCTTTATTGTAGCCATTATGAAGAAACTCCTATTAGTACTTAGTAGCTAATCACATGTTATTATGCTTGACCTTTTCATTTATTACTACCAGTTTCGCTATCTCTATTGCTTCGGTTTTATGTCCAATTTGCATTTTACTAAGCTTTTAACATTTCATTGCCCCCTTCCTTTCGCTATTATTTTTATGACTTTCGGTTGTAAAATAATTTCGCATGAAGTAGGTAAAAAAAAAAAATCTATTCAATAATCTGCAATTAGACAAACTGGCCGAACTGGTGAAACTTGAAAATACCTCATTACCTCCAACTAACTTGAAATTTATTACCGCAACTTTGTACTTAACAGAGAAGCCTTGATAATGGTGTATAAATCATGATTTGAATCAATATTAACATGTGGGATTGAATGCTATGGTATCAGTACTGATAGTCAGTCATTTATCAAAACCCTAAAGCATCGAATTTTGAAAACAACAACGCATCGCTGTAATAAAACAAAAAATCTTAAAAATTGTTGCCACTTTACCACCTAAACGAAAAGTATTTTTTTAAATAAAATATAATAGATATTTAAAAAATGTTAGCAAAAAAAACAACAACTAAATTTAGTGAACAACCCTATAACTACAGATTTGGAAAACGTATGTTTCAAACCATAGGGTACCATATCAGTTCAATCGTTTACCAGAAGAACTAATATATATATCAATCACAAAGATAAATAAAAAAAAATAATAACTGGGTACTTTGTTACTTTTATGAATTGAACTTCACAAAA
>NW_027107501.1:1443915-1445429 GCF_000696795.3 Halyomorpha halys
ACATGCCATTATAATCCGTCATTTCCTTTCAAAATGGCAGCCGATCAGATATTTCTTACGTCTACGTCTCTATCGTTAATTAAGATGGATGCCAAATATTAAGTGCTTTGGAATAATTATCTACAAAAGCTCCAAAACAAAAAAACTAAAGCAAAATTAAATAAGCAGAATTTTAAAATAAGCAATCATAAATAATTTCAAGAGTTGTATGTTTACGAATATATTTTATTATGTCGAATGGGGTGAAGATGAAAATGTTTGAAAATGGTGAATAGGATAGGCCGAAACATTACAAACATGTGAAATACATATAGATATAGAATAAAACTGTAATAAGTATCTTAAAATTTAGAACCACTATTTTTTCCTTGAACGATTACTAGGAAATATACCGATTACGATAAATATATATAGGAAACAGATAATTAAAAGTTGTTTTAAAAATTTACTTGAGGTAAGAGCTTAGAGGGAGAAGTCGTGACGTTAAAACAAATTAACGATAATTTTTGTTTTATTTTCAATTACATAATACGAATATTTCGTATTACGTCCAAATTGAAGTGAGTGTCAATTCAAAGATACATTCATTTCTTGGGACCGTCACAAGATAACTGGGTTCTTGTACCTATAAGCTCGGTCATTATGGTCTCAGTAACATGGTACATCACAAAAAAATAAATAAACAAATAAATAAAAAATGAAATAATAAACTCTTAAGTAAAAACTCATTTACAAATATACAAATATTAGGGAAGAACAGTTTCATTAGGTATTTCTGTTTCGGTTTTCAAGGAGTTTAAATTCCCAATATTTTGTTATCAATTAACAAATACAAAACAAACAGTTTGAAATATTAAAGGCAGTGTACAATCGTATATTAAGTGTCCAACTCTATTAAAATTATTTAAGCAATCTTCCCCACTAACACTCGAAGTGAAGAGGATTCAATTCAAAGATATTGAATGACTGATCATATATAGCTAGAGATAAATAACTATTGCATTTTAAGATACAGCAATATTTGTCAATCCATTAAAAAAAAAATACCAAATAAACAGAACTAATTTCAAAAACTAACGTTAGATATTTCCTATCACAAAGAAAAAAATAATAATTTTTTAAGAATAACGTTAATTATTATTAGTGCTTATTTTTAAATGTTAGTATTCCTTATATATTGCTACTATCAATTTTATTATCTCTATTATTTATATATTCATACATGCAAATCCGAATGTAGGATTTTTTTATTTTTATACTACAATTTAATTGCTCTCTTGTTATGTTTATTCTTTTTATTCTTTTCAACTTTTCACATTTTATGCTAATGAAATATAAATAAATCTAGTATATCCATAATGAATATGATTTAAAAAAAAAACTAGTTCATAAGCATTTGAGCATATAAACGGCCTTCCTTATTGTACTAAATAAATAAATAATAAAAACTACTGGAGAAATTATTGTTTCACTCACCTTATCATCGTCTTCACTATCACACTGAAACAAAATAA
>NW_027107501.1:1447147-1448696 GCF_000696795.3 Halyomorpha halys
ACAGCTCTCTGAGCCAAGACTTTACGAGTATATTAACGTGCTGGAAAAGCTTTGTCCAAAAAAGATAAAATAAACGGGTTTAACGTAGCAATCATACATCGATGTTTAGAAAACATCGGCTCAAAAATATCGATGTTTAGAAAACATCAGCTTAAAAATATCGATGTTAATAACATCGATGTTCAGGGTAAAACATCGATATTTTCAAACCATCGACATCGATGTCGCATCCCTACTATCAACTAAAAAAAAAAATAAAAATATTACGTGAGTAATTATGCATAGTGATGCTGTACATTAGTAAGGTGGAAGGAAGGACACGACGAGATAAAGAACGAGTAAGGAACAGTACCATTCGGCCTAACCTCGGAGGAAAGAATCCTAGAGGTGCACAAGCTAAGATGGTTCGGACACCTTCTTCGGATGGACCAGGAAAGTACTGCCAGAAAGACATACGAGACTCGCGGGGAGGGAAGATGGCCAAGAGGACTGCCATAAAAAAAATAAATTCAAGATAGTGACTGTCCTACAAGACTGAGGTCTGATAAAATGGCAATGCCCCCTGTTTGAGTGTAGACGATGCTTACGCTCCGCCTACAAGGTTCTACACTAACTTGTCAAACTGTACCTCGAGGTGTCTGATAGTTTGTTATTTGTTATGTTAAAGTGATATAGTGATATAATAAACTATTTGTCAATGAGAAACTGGTTGCGAGCTAAAATCATTAACATATTAAAATCAATGTAAAGTTGTTTTTTTCTCATCCTTATTTTATTTTCACTGAAGCAAATGTAATACATACACTTGGCATAAAAACATATGTGTTCGATCAAACTCGAGATCCATAATGAGGCATGTGTCAAGAGTAACACCCAGGTACACTACACTTGCTGGCGGTCTGTTCTCGCATCCTGCTATCCTGTAGACTTTAGGGAGAGGGTTCTTGCTCTTATGGAAGGGAAAGATGATATACAGAAGGGATTTGAAACATTTGGAATATTTATTTAAAATAGGAAGAGGAGACTTAAAAGTTGAGTCGTGCAACATTGAAAAAAGTGGCTAAAATTCTAAAACGGCGTTATTAATTAATATAAATAATAGTAGAAAAGTTTTATATTTTCCTTTTAAGTCCCATGGGTCGATAGGGTTTGATATATGGGGGTTACTGGTTTATTAATAGATTGCATAATTATTTCTTCTTAGAGAGGTAATCATTTAAAACACTTCTTATATTGATTTTTTCTATCAACTATATTTTTGTTCAGCGTTTGAGACCTTAGGCAACAACTAAAGCAGATAAAAATAAACATTTAAAAAATAATTGTAAATATACTTGTAAATTTAAAACACATTATTCGTACTTAACAACATGATACTTTAAAAGTATAAAAATAATGTTATTACTTTTAGAAAAAATATTTCTTTGTAAAAGCTAATAAAAATAAAAAGGTACGATTTCGGTAGTCTGTTGTAGAAAAGTAAAAACCGAATAGGTTTTGTGAAAAATGTAATTATAATTGAAACTTCAGAAACAAAAACATACATTCA
>NW_027107501.1:1449051-1460008 GCF_000696795.3 Halyomorpha halys
ATTGTAATTGAAATTAATTCTTTTTCAACACTGTTTAGGAGTAAAGTTCATAAACTAATTTTAAGACTAATCTGAACTATACGTAAATTAGGATTCAGGCAATTAATAGAATAAAATCAATCTAATATTACTTTCCTTCGAAGCTAAACATGGACCAGCAATATATTTATGTTTAGAATTAAAATTTAATACTTAGTCAATGGGGTTAGGTTAAATTCAATACAAAATTAATTAAGTACTCATTTAGTAAGTGTAAAAAGGAAATAGTCTACATTCAACTATAAATCAAGAAGATAGATGAAGTAAAAAGGGTGTAATAACCTAGATGTTGATCGCCCTGAATAAAAATCTAATCTAATAATCATTTAGTAAGCTAGTTTTATTTTTATTTTATTTCTACTTATAATTACTGGCAAATAAATAATTGAAAAGCAGTAAAATATAACACCAACTCACGGCATCTCTTCTATAGCTTGATAAAAAAAATAAATAAAATGGTCCAATACCATACGCTATTTATGGACTTCATACATAATTAACTTAAGAGAAGTAAAATTCTAAATTTGTTCATAAAAATCGGGTAATATTTGCAATTAAACTGAACTATGTGCTGAAAAAAAAATACATATAAAGTAATTTTCTTAATCAACCACAAAATGAAATTTTCTCATTTGTTTTTCTTTCTGGGCTAGTAAACACCATTTAAACTCCAGTGCAAAATGACACATTAAAATTTTTTTTTTAAATTAATTTTAAAAGTATTAAAATATGTTAAAGATATAGATGTAAAAACAAATGAAGAAAGGAAGCAAAAAACAAGACCAAACAACATTGATAAATGAGAAAATACCTGAAGATAGACGGACGGACCGAAATGTCGAGGTAAAAAATATATTGATAGATTCCTTCACAGCAGTGCTATGTTAAATTAGATCAATTGAAAATTTGAAATTTTTCTAGAAGAGAGAACTTTTAATTGTATTGAATGTAAAGTTAGGGGAAACGTACTTAGCACCACTGTGAAGTTAGCCATCAATATTATTAATGTAAATTAATAAAACAATAGAACGTTTAAAGCTTGAAGAATGCTAACAAGCCCAGAAACAAAGAAATCATAAAACTAAATATGCATTTTTAAAAAAGAAATTTACACTCATAAGTATTTTACTTTTTCTTTAAAAATGTTTCTATTATCTTTATTCCCTCCCTATTTCATTTTTAACATCAGGATGAAAAAGTTACATGCAAGAGAAAGAAATATCATCCTAAATGATGGTACTTTTATTTTGTCACGTAAATTCTAAAAAGGGTTATCTTCATCATTATTCATGTATAAAAATGGTTATTCCAAATAGCTGAATAAATTGAATATTAAATAAATTAGTCGATAATACTTAATATTGATAAACATAAGGTTTTGGGTTTTATCTCTATCATTGGCTATTCAAATTAATTATTTCTAATTATAATTGAAGCAAAATTTAATACTACAGCGGAGGGGGGGGCGAGGGAGAAGGGGGGACGCAGAGGAGTGCACTTTGATAAATTGAATAATTAAACGAGGTAATTAATTTATGTCGTTAAATACGGGAGTGGCGTGCCCCATGAATAGGATTAACATAGATTTAAATTTAAATTAACACGGAGGGATTAGGCTATAAGGTAAGGAGTAGACGGGAGAATAAAGCTAATAGTCCGGAGAAACCGTTCGGAATTAAAGTGATTACAGTGGGAGTGAGGGTCAGGAGGAAGGGAGGGCATATATTTTAGCTTCATTTAACAAATGGAGTTGTTTGCTGGAACAGTTGCCGCTTCGGTCATCATCAAAGTCACTGCATCATCTCGTAAAAGCCCGCCATAATATTAAGGACCTGTTAGTTTTTATCGTTCTTTTTGCAGGCATGTCTGGGTCACAGCTCTCTGAGCCAAGACTTTACGAGTATATGAACGTGCTGGAAAAGTTTTGTCTAACAAAGATAAAATAAACGGGTTTAACGTATCAATCGTGGAAAAAAAAATTATAATTATATTAAAATAAATAACAGTTTTTTTTACTTATGACTCAAGTCCTCTATTAAAGACATATGAAGCCTCAGAGGGGGAGAGTCAATATTTATTTCTCGGGGCCGCCACAAATAAATATTGACCGAAACGAATGGGAATCGAACCCACAGCATTCTGAGCCGTTCTTTTCTTTTACTCTCTTCCTGATCATCTCTGACATAAAGGGAGATAGGAGTTATCCTGGTAATAGTCTGACAGGGCTTAAATGAGAATATTTTAAAAAATCTTTCTCTAAAGGTATTTAGTTTGTTTGAAATAATCAACTATCTCACATCGTTAGCTCCCATAAAAAACAGATAAATATAAAATTGGAGGAGATTTGATGATAAACTTAAGGTGGTAGGAGGACAGGATAACTCCATAAAATCATAAAATAATTTTTTTTTAATTGAATCTACAACAATTTAGCGTTCAATAATGCAGAATGTAAATTTTTTATATTTCTGGAATACGTATGCAAAATTAGTATCGGAATATATTGCCTCAATGACTAACATAGAAATATCTGTTTTGATTTTTGTGACTAATTAATATATGTTGAAGAATAATTTCTACTCTAAGTAGGCTACGGATTTGATGGCAAGTCAAATCTTTAAAATTTGGCCGATGTACACCAAAAATGTACATCGGCTTTTTCATAAGATTTTTTATAACTTTTACCCAAAAGAAAAAAAAAATAAAAGAGAATATTTATGGCACCCGAAATTCCAGAATTAGGCCCGATCTTGTCAACAAACATTTATCAATAACGTGTAGAGAAGCATTTAAAAAAATAAATTAAATTAAGCAAAATTGAAATCATGATCGAAACTGGAAATCGGTATGAGTATGTATTACGAAAAAATAAATTTATAAAAACTAATTAAATGTTTATAATAGAAAATCAATAAAATAAAGGTAACTATTCAATAAAACTGATGCGTACTATTTTTTCCTATTTCTTGAGAAAATTCACTTTTATTTTGTTTTAGCATCTGATTAACATTATGAGAGTTTGCTCATAATCCAATTCAGATTTTGAAATAAATTAACAAACCCTTTCCAACTGTTAAGTGAAAACATGAAATTTATAAGTAAAAAAACCAATATGACGTGATGGAGTAAAAACCTTCGGTAGAAAATATTACCCCAAATCGCTGGCCGATTTGGCAAGAGCTATTGACGGTTAGAGGAGAATACGTGACTAAAGCTAGCTTGGAGCTTCTTCCTCAGATCGGATTAGCCGCCCAGGACGTGGAGAGTTCCAACCTCAGCTGTTAGCACTCCGCACTCCGACCCTTGCCCACTCGAAAGGAAAGAGGTCCTCGACATAGGGACCTTTGACCCGCCGAGAAGAGGGCACCCCGGTCTTCAAAGGGCTGTTCTTGTCAAGAGGAGAGTAGGGTGCCGGAGTTAAACAATTAGATGGAGATTAAACAAAAATGATCTTATGAACAATACAGTTAGGCGTCGTTCTGATTTGTTTTAAATATTAAAGTTTTCCCTTTTTGGTGATTAACAAGATTTTTTATAACAGTTAACTTAAAATTTTAGAATTTACAAAACTATTATCCTTCACTGAGCGCCTTAAGGTTTTTGAAAATTCGGGGTAAAATATTCCGATCGAAGAGGAATGAGTTAACAGAAGAATTTAAAAGGTTGCATAACGCAGAATTATGAGAACTGCAACTAGTAAATATAATCCAGGTGAAAGTATTGCGTCGGATAAGTAATGTGGGTTTAGGCCTTAGTAACGAGCGGATCTCTAAACTATTAATAACACCGAACAGACGGGTAAACGTCCGTGTAGTAGTCAGAAACTTAGATGGAAGTATTGCGTTAAGACTGATAGTAGAAGTAGATAGTAGATTTAGGTTTGGAGGGATGCACTGGAAGGATCTATGCAGAGAGCGATTTGTGGTATCGGCATTGAACCTTCAGGTTCGTTAGGCCTTCATTATTATAATTATTATTAAAAATCTATGCTGAAAAAGTGTCGGAAAATCGGTTGTACTGTCATCGAACCTTTGGTTCGCTAAGCCATGATTATTATTATTGTATAAATACACTGAATAGCGCTTAGGAACATACATTGTAGGTGTTAGGGCTAAGTAATAAATTTCCTAAAATGTTATTAAATACTGATCTGACATTTAAACATTGGAAGGGTAGACCGAAGTGTAGTAGGGAGGATTGCATCAAGGCTGATTTGAGTTTGGACGGGCGGCATCAAACCTTGGGTTCACTAAGGCTAATTGGATAAACAGTTCTGTTAAATACAGCTCCTGCCATAATTCTGAGATATAAATAAATATATGAAAGGTAAACGAGGAACTGCAATTAAGATGAAATACAGATATAGTTAAATAATTGTGCCTTTCAGTAGATATAATGACTCATTCCAATTTCAACAGTTTAAAAATAAAGTTTTTAAATAATATTTTTCGTTGCTAAATTCTTATTACTTTTGCTCACCTATATATATATTATGTAATATGGGGAAGTATTGCACTCGTATAAAATTTTTAATTCAAGTTTTCGACGGAGCAGTAATATAATCTTATTTTACACCATTTAGAACGGTAAATATCTCAGAAAAAATAATATTTAACATATAAAGTCGTAAAAGATAATGAAGAATATGAGCACATATAAAAAGTTTGTGCTAACATGAGTTTAGCTGAAGGGCGCTTTTTCGTTTCGCCAGTCTGATAAATGATTTCATGCAACCATAGTTGTAATTTTTTCACTTGACCTACTAACAACTCTTTCAGTTGACTGGGTGACTAAATCCATAAAATTAGTAGATAAAGCTTATTAGTACATAAACCATAAAGTAGCGGGTTAAGAGCAGAATATAACTTTTATTAAACTGGTATATTTATTATATTTCTACCATACTTAAGCAAAAAAAAAGTTATAGTGTTGCGACTAGAAATAATATTAAAATTACTTTTCTGAAAACTCAATCAATAAGTCAACTAACGAATAATATAGAAATGTCTTTTCTGAAATGAGTAAACTGAACTTAAAAACACTTAGTCTGTAATATATTTTTTAATTCGCAGTTTGGCTGTTCACAGAGCAGAAGCCACTTGGCAGTAAGATTTCAAGCTAACAGGTTCGTTTTATGTTTTATTCTCTACTATCTTTACTTTACCCCCCCCCCTTTCTTTTCTCAATTTTCCTTACCCATGTTAGTGGTTATCTTCACCAAATATTATTATAATTGCTTTCAAAAAAAAATTTTTTTCTCTATTCATTTCTTTTGTTAAACTTTACTTACTATTTTGCCTCTTTGTCTATTATTATGGTTACATATAATTTCTTTCTCTCAATTTTTTTTTCCATAATTTTAATTTTTAAATTATTAATAAAATAATATATTCATATTTCTTTGCATTATATAACTTCATTTTTATTTTATTTCCTTAATTATGTTATTTTACTTACTTATTCAATTACCTGTGTATACATTTTATTTCCCACTTCTCTCTTCACTTTATTTTATTAATTCCATTCTGTACAATTATTTACTTTTTTTAGTCATTCTGTTTATAATTTCTTTTTTATTTTCATATTTTTATTTTGTATTTGGTTGGTTGTTATTGCATTGGTTCTTATCTTGTTCTGTTCTTAACCCTGATGAAGGCTAGATAGAAATTCTGGCTGAAACGTTGGCACGATTAAATTAGTTACCTCAGCTTATTTGTGTTTTAATTTGACCGCCCCCTCCCCCCCCCAACCATCTTCTCCTCGTATGAGTAAACTGAACGTTTTCAACTCAAAGCAGGGTAAGATGAGTAATTTTTTGCACGCACTGCACCAAATTTTCCATTTCTTTTGCAAAAATATCATAGAAATATTAAAATATCACTGGCACAATTTCACTAAAATTTACACTCTGCTCTATTTCAATACATAATTCTCCTTATTTATTCAATGCTATATTGTAATAGAATAAATCTTTAAAATAATAAGACTGATTTTATGGAGTTAGTCGCTCTATCAAATAAAAGATACGATTAAAAATCAGCTATTTGTTATCAGCTACTAACTGTTATCGGATTGCAAAGTAACAGCTATAAAAATTCCTTCTTTTCCAATACCTTCTTGCCATACATTTTGATTATATACCAGAGTAGAAGCTTAAGGGGACTAAAAAATTTTATAAGTAACGGCTGATTGAGCAGAAAACATTTCCTTTGGAAACGAGTTTCTTCTTTGCAGTTGGGAACAAAAATAGGGTCCACCTAGAAAATTTTGATATTTCATTCTTCCGTTTGTATAAGGGCGCTGAACACGAATAGAATTTTTCAGGAAAATCGAAAAATGTGAAAAATCGATTATGTAAACGTCACTTCCGTTCAGTCGATTCTATCGCAAACGTTGCTGCCACATCCCAGGCATATATCCGCCCTAAATATGTTATTTCAGTTTCGTACGTTTTTATATTTTTGAGCAAGGCTGTTCAAACACTTGAAATAAAAAAGGATTGTACGATCAAAATGGTTCTCTTAAATCGTTAAGTTAAAATAAAAATAAATAAATAAAAATAAACTTCATAAAAATCTTGAAAGACTAATAGAATTTTAATCGTGAAGTTTGATATAACAAAACATAAATTCAAAATAACAGATATGTCCAATGAATTTGAAATCACTTCCCTAATGCATATATAATTTATTCTGGGGACGACAAGCCATTAATAAATATATGAACCATTAATTGCTAAGTTTTCAAATAAAATCATGAGAGGTTTAATATCGTGGGTAGTAATTTTCTTGAAATAATTATACAACCTTTAGGTTTGTATTTTAACCTTCTAATTACAACGAATAAACTTCCTAAGTTTTAAACTGTTAGTTCATTTGACCCATCTTTAGTTTGTGAACCAAAGTCAATTCTAAAACTTTGATTCCGCCACGATGTGACATTGAAGTCAACTCATAGTTATAAAATTATTACTATTTAAGCTAATTCATGTATCTAATAGTCCCAGCGGGATATTAAGATAGTTTCCCATCTTCTAAAACATGAAATATTCCCATTTATTTTCTAAAATTAAAAAAAAATTCCTTTTTTTAAATCACATGAGCTACTATACTTTTTATTAATTTTTGTGTTTTTAATAGGAACGGTTGTGAAATACTCGATACTGCATAGTGGTGCATCCAACTCATTTTTACATTTTTTACTTTTATTTACCAATATAAGGAATATGTAGTAAGGGAAAGTAGTGTGTTCATAAAATATTGGTCTCCTGGTTTCAAAAAATCATGTCTCGAAAAATGATCTGCATGTGTGAGAATAGTCTAGCTCAAAAACGAAATGTACAAAACTAAAACGTGATAGCAAATATTTCACAAAAATCGAAAAAAAAAAAAAACTATCGATTTTGATTAAACTCGCCAAAATTAAATGGACTTTAATAACGAATTTTTAATAAATCTTCCTGATAAGTACATTTAATTTTGTTTATTTTAGTTATATTTGTTATTATCATCTCGAGAAACCATAAAATATTAACTTTTATAGCAACAAAAAAATCAAGATGTTTTATCCACAAAACGTAACTTCAATACGAGCTCACTGATCTACCAAAACTTGGTGACTTAGCAGGTTAGTAAGTGAAAGTATTGTGACGCGGAGCACCACACTAGATATTCAAAATATTAAAGTTACCTCAAGATCAAAAATATTTACTAATATAATACAATGTTTTTAATAAATATATTTATTCTAAACTTGGACGTTTCAATGATACTGTGTCCCGCTCATCAGCATTATTGCATTCACTGTTTTTTATGAAAACGGTACATTTAATTTCTGATTATAATAAAAATATGTTTATGTAATTTTAAAATACTTATTTATTTATTAATTTTTTTTTTCAGTTTATATCAGAAATAAAATTAAAAATAATTTAAAATTGTAGATGATCTGTTTTTAAACAAACACAATATTCCCGAAATGTTTAAGAAGAAAATAAAAATATGTATAAAAAAACAATGAATTTTTATTTAACGTTTTCGACAAGGCAGTTATGATATTTTAAAAATAAAAATTCGTTGGAATACAGACAGCATTGGGCTAGTCCGTTTCCTGAATATAAAACAGCAATTGAATATAAATTAGTATTTTTTTAATAAATTTTTTCATCAGATTTTTTTAAATAAAAAAAGATAAGAAGACGTACTAATTAGCAGATAGCAAATTATTTCCTTTAGCAACAGCTGCTTAATAACATCTGCCGATTGGCTAAGACTTTTATAAGCATCAAGAAGAATGTTCTTACTTAAATGGAGAGGAAATATCAAAATTAATTTTATTAGGAAGCTTTTAAAGGAATTTTAGCTGATAAGATCCCCCCAAAAACTTAAGCTTTTTGGTCTTCAAAACCTAAATAGGGTTCACAAGTTTTAGTACATATGGTATATAACTTAATATAATAATCATACTATAATATATATAATAATATAATAAACTACTTACGATATAGCCTTTTCCAGAACTGCATCTGCTGCTTGCCTAAATTTAAAAATAATAATTAATTTTTCAAATTAGTATAATAATTAAGATTAAAACATGATAAAAAATAATAAATAACGAGGACATAATATTTCATTATTTTTTATATAATAAAATTCTTAATAACTGAATTGATTCAATGTCTCAATCATTAGGTTGGCTCTTTCAAAGCAAAAGTGAAGCCAACAAGTCCACTCCCTCGGAGCTCATGTTTACATTGAGATTAATAGGAATGTCAGCCATCGTAATCTAAACTGAAACCGAAGACACCCATTGATTGTCTCGTACTCTTCTCTCCTCTGCCACGCCCTTGGGTCCATCTTAAATCCCGCCTTTTTGGTTTAACCTTTCCCACCAACTCACCACCTCCTTCTTACTCAGTCAAGATCATATTAATAAGCTTGTGCAGAAAAGTGTTCAATTGACGTACAGTTGTCATAACAAGATCACACATTTTAAATAATTATAACAACTACACAAACTTTAAATAATTGTATGAAGACAGTATATTTGGGAGGTTCTAGTATATCTGATTGATAAATATATATAAGGTAAGTGAGGACCGTTTGTAGCCGAGGGAATGAGGTGTCTATTTTAGCAACCTCGTTATTGAAGCGGCGCCAGTTAAAATTCAGGCTGGGGGTTCGACTTTTATTTCTTATAGGTCCCACGGAATGAAATTTGTCTCTCCCACCACGATTAGAATAAGTTGAAACAGAAATGGGCTAAAATTAGCTATGGATGAAACTAATAGCTAATATTGCCATATAAAACGACACTTATTAATAAAAAAAAACCATTGATGAATAAATATCGTATCCATGGGAATATTATTATGACGTATACATGACAATATTAGTTTCAACTATAGCAAATGTTTGCCCAACACAACCTATAGGCAACACCATCTCTCCCGTATGTCAGAAATAACCAACCAGGATTATTATTATTCTGGTACTAGGTCCCTTTAGAATAATTATGTGGTTACACAATATATTGGCCAAAAAACTAAATAAAAAATCTAAAGTGTGACCCAAATAGGACCTTAGTTAAAATTAAGAGCTATTGCCTATTTTTATGTCTAATTAGCCATATTTTTTAATGTATATTACGTGCCAGAATTCTACTGGAATGTAGAGTCTCAATCTGACATTAAATCGAATTTAGAACGACTTGGCAATGCTGGTCTTTAGTTGTTTAGGGAGTGTCATCAGGCGTGTTTAGTATATACGGACATTGTTCTGATAAATTTTATTCAAAATTTTGGCAAGTCCATATTTTTGTTATCATTTTTTTAAGGTTTAGGGCACTTCTACCTGTAAGTTGGTATTAGAGAAGTGTCTTGGAGGAAATAGAAGGATAATTCAAGTTTAGTGACGATGTTCTTATGATGATTTTTTGTTAATGGAATCATCAACCAGTCACTCAGTAAAAAAAAAAAAAAAAAAAAAAAAAAAAAAAAAAAAAAAAAAAAAAAAGTTGACTCATAAAAATAGATTCCATTATTGGAATCAGTTCGTGAATGTTATCCACGTCTCTTTGTACGAATTTAATTTCCATACAAATGATAATCTTGTCAGAAAACGGCGTTAGAAAGGCCCTTGTCGCTCAGATAGATATATATGTTTATTTCATTTATCACAGAGTCGATTTTATTGCGTAATACATGCTTCCACTGTAGAGGCCGTGTATCTAGGCAACCGAAATACAATATTCATAAAGGGTTTAGTAGCCTATAAAATAATATAGAAGATAGAACTATATCAGATAAATGTCACTCAGGGGTAGGGACATTATCGACAACCGGTCTGTGACAGCTCTCAACAAATAATAGGGCTCTTCTCTCTACCGGTAAAAGGACTTCTTTGGTTGAACCATCTCGGCTCCCATCTCCTCTATCTAATAGAATACTTTTATTGAATCAACACAGAGCGGCCAACTTTTTTTATATATTGCATTTTTATTTTATTAGGATTGGAATAAAGCTAGAACGAATAATTTACGATGCTAAGAAAATTTTTTAATTAAATAAAAAATATGATGAATTTCCATATTACTGTATTTTAGAATACTCAATTATGATTAGTAAATTTACTGAATGCACATGAATGCACTTAGGACAAGGAAATAACCAAGAGCTATAATAAGCCCTAGAAATACTACATAATGTGGTGTAGATAGTTAACCGTAGATTACTGATTGGAGAAGATGGTCGGGGGGTGCGGTCAGCAAAGAAACAACATAAATAAACAAAAAATATTTATTTATAACGACGTTTTGACCTGATTTTCAGGTCTTCATCAGGGCTATAAAAACAAAAGACAACAACCATCATTTAGAGAGAAAAAAAATTATTATATAAATAAAAATAAAATAGATAAAA
>NW_027107501.1:1460468-1470004 GCF_000696795.3 Halyomorpha halys
TAAATATTTTTTTGTTTATTTATGTTGTTTTTTGTCGACCGCACCCCCCGACCATCTTCTCCAATTAGAAATACTTCCGTTAGTATTTAATTTTTTAATTAATCTTTCCTTTCTTATTCAAGAAAATAATAATGCATAGTATTCATGCATAAATGAAAAAAAAATTCCTAGAATCGGTTAAAGTAATTATGAACCTATCCAATTGAAATGGTGAGGAAGGAAACTTGGCAGGCAAATCCCAAAAGAATCGGCATTATGATTTTGGTAAAAAGTCGTGAACCAACAGACATTTTTATTTGATTTTTAGTGTTTAAGTATCTTAAAACGTAAAACCTCAAGATTTCAAAGGAAGTTTTAATATTTATTTTTCTTGGTCGATTCAACTATAACAAGATTTTTATTTTTTTTTAAATATCCCAACAAAATAAACAAAGGATTAAAAATTCCTCAACAACATCAAGATGTGATTTAAAATTATTACAAAAGTAAATTATCTGCTCTCAGCCAAGTCGAATCATTAGGGGATAGATTATGACGCAATGCTGGGAAATATGAACATAATAAATTTGGCTGATGAAGGATATTGGATGTACGGATTGGAATGTACGAGAAGATGGTTCGAACCTATTTTAATAATGAGCAGCTTTATGAACAATAATTCCTGAACCACGGTGTTCAACAGAACTATTGAATCTTTCACATTATTTAACAATAAAATACATCTTAGAATCATGAATACCACCACCTATAACGACCCAAAATTATTCACAGCTAGTAAAGTATCTTCTATGCAATCGATTAGATCCAAAATAGGTAGATACTCATCATTTCACATTCATACGAATTTTATTATTCCATACTAAAACAAAATCGCCATAAATTGTTCAATATTTCATTAATGAACAATTTAATTTAATGTTTAAATTTTAAATATTTATTTATATTTCGACATAAGGTATACTATATAGCAGAACAATCTATCCTTCATTTAAGCTACATCCAACAGACTGTAGTTGAACAACTTCTAAAAGAATTTTCCTCCGAAGTTTTTGAAAACAATCTTCTAATATCTAACACTTACTAAATATATTAAGTTCGCCATAATAGCACTTATATATTTCATCAAGAAGATATTTATATAATAAACCTCGTTCAGATGCGACTATTTTGTGAGATAAAATATCTAGTTTTGTTTTCTGTGTGTGCCAAGGACAGGATTTCCCGAAAGCAGCCTTCTAACTCCACATCCCTTACACAAGGTTTTTTTTAGAAGTATTGTATAGCATTTAATTTAGCTATTGCATATTTCTGCATCTAATTTAATGATATTTATTTTTATTCCCCATATAATTTTTGAGATAAATTGCGCCCAATCATGTTCTTTTAATATTTTTTTGTAGATTTGTATGATTATATTAGAACGCAATTGTAACATCTTCATAATTTGTATATTTTTTGTTTTGTTTTGGCTTTGAATTATTCTTTAGTGCCATACTTCTCTTTCAAAATCCAATTATTTTGTCAGGGCAGTGTATTAAATCATTCTTTTTTTTTTTATCCTGGTTTTCCAAAATAAATAAATATATAAAGTATATATATGTACTTATTTATATGTATATATAAATATTTATATAAACTTTATGGGCCTTGAGGGTCAGTCAATAGCACAATTATATTTAGGCGACGTTTCGCAACTTTATTTTTTGCTTAGTCATGCCCTACAATGATAAAAACTGTTTTTTAGAACAAATAGTTTCTTCAACTAATAATTAAAGAACTGCATGTACATAGTATAATTTAAGATTAATAACTATTGCAATTAAAACATTAATTACAATTGTCTATTACAGTTTGTTCTACATACTAACTCGAGGTTTTGATAAACCAAAACACACCCTACCACCATTTCAACCCTTATCAGTTCTGGTACAAACCTTCAGTCAGTTGTATTATTTTATTGTTTTAATTTATTTGATAAGTTTAATTTGGATGCTTATTACAAAAGCGTATTTAACAGTATGCGGTATTTACAAATAAATAAAGAATATATCTAATGTATTATATCATTGCTTCTTACTTGGGGCGAAGGGAGGTCCCTTTAATATTTAGAAAATGAGGAAGAAAACTTAAAAGTGCATTTTGTTTTGAGTCACTTTTAGTATACATTTAGCAAGATCTCGAATATCTAGGGAGATAATCAATAAAGCAGTTCTGATAATTAATACAAAAATAAGTGTTGCCAGACCCTTTCGCGGCCCACTCAATTGACTCGTATGGAATTGTATACAAGACTAAATGCATCTATGAATACTTACGTCAGAAAGTCTATCCTCTTCTGCTTCTCTTTTGATGATCCTGTCAACTCTTTCTCGTTCTCTTTCTCTTGGTTTCTCTTTTTCTCTAGAACTGTCATCGGAAGTGGCCGCTTCCTGCGAAATAACAAAAGTAAATGGATTAAGTAATAGCTAAAGATAATTTATTACACAATTGATAAAAACTATCATATCAAAAATTTATCCATGTTCCTTAAGTTTAAAATTAAATTCTATTTCTTTACCTAATCTTATAAAGACTGAAAGAGTTTCTGGTCCAAATAACAGGAAGGGGGAATTTATTTGCTTAGAGGGATCATGTTTAATGATATAAACAAATTTTACAACCACATAAATGTTTAATTGATTAAATAGGACTGAACTATTCGAATGAATTACATAAATTATTATTACATCATTTATTAACTTTTTGGAATTGTGCCATCAAAATAAGATAAATGACTCACTTAAGTATTTTTTAATTCGATTCATTGGTAACTCAGTATTTTCCAAAATGTTTCAATTTACTTTTGATTAATCAAAAAATGTACAGTAGTTGTTTAGTAATTTTTTTTTTCTCTATTATAAAATATGTTAATTAATAGAAATTTATAGACAGTTTATTTTTCTTACTTTTTAATATTTTCTAACTAAAAAAATGTATAAAATATACATCATATTTTTACTTAGTTATATTTGAAATAGTATTAATGTATTATCTTAGTATATTCGAAATTCACTTCAAGTTGTTTTATTTCTTTTTATGTAGCTAGTTATATTTCAGCTAGTGTTTTCTTGCTTGTTCTTTTGCTTCCTAATTGTTTTTTGTGTATTTTATTATTACATGTTTTTAAAATCCAAAGGCAAATAATTCAAACAATTTCAATAATAAACAAGATGATCTACGTTTCGGTCAATATGCCATCTTCAAGAAAAATTCCAGTTTTACATTCCAGTATACACTCATAAACTTCCAAGAACTTAGAGGCCTAAGTATACGGGTTGGTAAGCTTGCAGAAAAAGTAAAATTGTTGGGCGTTATGTTCCTTTAAGTCGCGTGGCAGAGGAGTAGGTGAAGAGTACGAGCCAATCACTGGCTGCCTTCAGTTTCAGTTTGGATTACTATAGCGGAGATTTCAATTATCCTGAACGTAAACATTCCTTTCGTGGGCGTGGTATTTTTTGGCTTCACTTTCCCTTTGAAGGCGATAAGGATTATACTATACGCTGTCCATGATCTTGGAGGAAGGGGTGTAATGGAGGGGATAAGCTGGTAGAAAAAGTGAAGCCAAAAAGGCCGGCCATACGTGGCAGAGCAGTAGAGGTAGAGTATTAGCTAATCTGGCTGCCTTCTGTTTCAGTTTAGATTACAATGACAGACATGGCTAATAACCTCAAAAATAAACCTTCCTTTTGTGGGTGTGGCTTTTTTTTTTTTTGGCTTTGAAGGAGAGTAGAGCTATGCCAACTCGCTGTAAAAAATAGAGGAGAATTTAAAAGGGTTTCAAGATGGCTGTTGTCCTATGGACTCGGTCTTTCCGCAGCCTCCTAAATCAAAATTCCTAGCTCAAATTTTCTTCTTGCTAATACTATATATTGATATAATTTTATATTTTAGAATTTAATATGCCTAATGGAAATTACTAAGGTTAAAAATTAAATTCATTTAGAATAAAAATATGATCTCAGCCAATATGGAACGCTTTTATAAGCACCTCAACCTTGGAAGTTTGTATGTAATGTAATCTGCAACTGAAATTTATATTTCTGAAGACGGCACATAAGCCTAAACGTGCATTTTGTTTATTAATTAAAATTAGTGAAATAATTTTGCCTTTAAATTTTAACAAATTGAGATTCACCTTAAAAATATTGGATATATATTTATTTTTATAAATTTTTTTTTAGTACGATCCACTATGTATTTCTCTAGACTATAACAAATGTGTTTTATTATTTACCTCAATATAATTTTTTTTCCCTACAAGTGCTTTAATCAATATTAATAATTTTTCTAAAGATAAGATCTATGAATGAATTAAAGTTAATAATACAACGGATGAGCTCTATTAGCAATAAGTTAAAAATGAACTGGTTTTAACAAAGTTGCTAGAAAGCAATCTGGTAACAAATTTAGAGTGGTTAAGAAAATCTGGAGGTACCTAAGTAACAATTAGAGAAAAATTTAGCCGGAGTAGAGGGGGAGGAAGAATGGGACATTTTTTCCAGTAGTGCCCCGACTCGAGCAATTAAGGTTGGCCGGAGGTGGGCTCTAATTTACATGGAAGGCGGTTGGTATTCCACTCCAGGACCTTCTCCGAAAAAGGCGCTCAGTATTCGCTCCAATCCCACGGATAGTCGTTACCATTAACTGCCCTTTCCTCTAGAATCCGCTGCATTTTACATACCGCCTCCTTCGAATCCCAACTAGCTCCGTCCCTCTTAGCGGAATGCAATTGCCACAGATTGCCTTCCAGGATTACACCACTCTCTGAGCTGTGACATAGGATACGGAACAAAACGCGACTCCAGGTCTCCAGACAACGCTTGTTTATACACTAGCAATGACCCTAACGCAATAAGCAATATAATGTCATCAACAGGAACTCCAAAACGTTAATATCGGCAATGCAATATGTCCGAACACGAATCTATTTCTACAAATAGTTACGGAGGCTTTCTAAGTCCCATATTAAGATTAGAATTAAAGGTTTGTGATAAATTGTGACGTTAACTAATGTTCATCAAGCACAGAAATACTTAACATCAAAACGTGCTGATAACATCCCATATTCCAGCTTCATAATTGTGTAAAATTGATCTATTACGCTAAAACAGTTGCCTAGTTCAGTTGTCGAACATATATGAGGGTAATAAGTCATTATGTTCAAATCTAGTTAGACTTACATGTAATGCATGTGTGGCAGTGAGCAAGGACGGATACACATTCGGAGATTTAAGTTAATGTATAATTCAATGGGAGCGCTGTGGCACCGTGGTAAGACGCCATGCTACTAACTCGATGGACCAGGGTTCGAATCCGGCTGGGCAGAAAATTTTTTTCTGTTACAATGTAGCCGTAAGTCAACCCTGTGGGTTCTGGAGTAATTGGGTAAAAATCTGGCGGTCGAGCGTGATTCTGACCAAATCACCTCTTCTTGCACAACCGTTGGTCTAGTAACAGTACTTCCTTACAAAATAATGAACCCTGACCCTTCATGAGTTGTAGCGGTACAGATTGTAATTTTTTTAAATTTAATGTAATTCAATGAAAAAGCTAGTAATAGCTAAAAATACTAAAACGAACTACTCGTTATTTTGAGCACTTTCAGAATAATATATAGTATTTTTTGATTAATTGCAAACTTTTTTTTTGTTCTTTAGGAGGAAAGAGTATAATCGAGAGTTTAAGCAGCCAGGGAAAGTGAAGCCAAAAAGCTGGTCTTCGTGATTAACTGAGAGGAAGAAGTAAGCCATTCACCGACTGCTTTGTATTACGAAGGCGGACATTCTTCCTAACTTCAACGTAAATCTGAGCTCAGAGGGCGTGGTCAGCTCCCACTTTTTAACTTCATTTGCCCTTTAAAAGGACTAACACCCTGTTAACTCCATCGTAGAGTAAATATTATTAATCTACAAATAGGTTACGAAATAGATGTAATAAATATAAGTGTATAAAGATATTACATATTTCAAAATAATTAAAGCTAAATGATCAAGTAATGCAATATTCGGTTATTGCGAAATTTTCGCACGAGTCAGCTGATACAGATAAATGTTTGATAATTTTTGTTTTTAAGAAGAATTTCATTATCTTTCAAATAAGCATCTGTAATTTTCCCATAGTTATGTAGTTATCGAATTGTTGATAACTATGTCTGTAAATAAATGATATCTATTCTTGGATATTTTAAGATTTCGTAAACTATGACATTTTAGAAAATATGAGAATCACTACAAGATATCCTTGTCTTAACAATATAGATTCGAATCTATGCCCCGCATTCCAAAACCACTAAAGAGACGAGAACATCAGCTAACACAGATTAGTTTATGTATTCCACTAAAGATAAATACATCAATTTAGAAATACATATAAATAGTATATGGAATGAAGAAATACTTTCATAATTTAAAATGAAATTTCAATACCAATATTCGATAACAAATTTGAAAATACCCTACTAAAATGATTTTGTTCAAAGAAAAAGTGAACAAACTTAATATTGAAGGTGATACAACGTCATCTGCCGGTTTTTTTCATATTATAATAATTAATTGGTTGTTTTTTTTGTTGTCGTCTTGTTTTTTTTTTTTTTTTTTGGTGGATGATCCGCCCCACATTTTTTTCTTGATGGTGGTTGTTGATTATTGGTTGTTTTGTATCATTTCTTTTCTTCTTCTTATTAAGCTCCTCACAGCTTTTCTAGAAAAAATGGCTTTACAAAAGCCTAAAGCGAATAAAGCATCCCCCAGCTATTGTATTAACCTTGAAAACTAGTTAATTATAGATTTCCAAACATTTCTGGTCTAAGGCCAGATCAGATCGTATGATCCCCCCCCCTCCCATCTGTGAACTACACTCACTCTTCTATTTCAGCTGGTTTATACAGATGCAATGGCTGTTACACAATGTGATTCATGGTACGTTTGGGAAACTTCTAAGGAAAAATACTTTTTGAATAAACTTAAGAAAATAAATCAAATTAATATCATTTAGATGTTACGTGTCGAGAGATCAAGTATTTCAGGGCCTTTTAAATTAAAATTATACAGGTCTAGAAAATTAACTTTTGAAAATTTTGGCTGACCCTAACATTATTTTTTTTTCGAAAATCAACTTCATTTTTTTCGGTCACGTACAGAGTTTTTACAAATCACTGGTATATAATACCAAATTTTGTAGCACAAAAATCATAAATATTTTTGTGAGATTTGTAAGAATTGGATACGATGGGAATTTGAAAGATTTAGTGGAGCCCCAAAGTTAAACACAGTATGTCCAAATAGACCTTATATTCATGCAGATAAGTCGTTTATAATGAATTGGAAGTTTAGACCGTTTGTCTAGTAAGTGCTGTAACAGTCGGAATCAATATGCAGTTTCCTGTCTTTTCAGCCTTGTGTGAGGATTCCAGGTTAGGCATTTGTCCATATGTAGTAACATTATTAAATAATACTGTAGGGCAGTCGGTCGAAAAACGGTTACATAAAAAATGTTCAAAATTGTACATACATAAAATTAAAATGATTTCGTACCGTTGGAAAGACTATTCGCCTATTTATAGTTTTTGATGATAACAATAAAGTGAACATATGCTAGATCCGAAAACAAAAAGTGTTATTATTAACACACACAATTTTGATCCAGATACTCTCAACATTCATTTTCAGAAATTCTCCAACTTTTCGGCCCTCAGGGCATTTTCAAGGAGGCAACCTATAAACCTTTTTTTATATATGTACATTTAGTTGACCGTAAAAATTGATATTGAATTCTGTTCACCCGCTTGCTTTGAACAGCCCTGATGAACCCCTGCAAAGTGAGGCAAAACGTCGGAAAATAAATAGTTGTAAACTATTTTTGTTTCTCCTTTGACCGCAACCCTGAACATCTTCCCTTTATAAATGTTTTTGTTTCTATATTAATTACATTATTTCCTCAACAACATACTAATATGTTTGACAATACCTTAAATTGATGTCATATTCTTTAAATTTTTTTCTGCAGGCTAATTGTCCATGTCATATCTTTAAAATAAATTAAATATTAAAATAATATCCATAACAGTTTCAAACAATATTTACTACAATTGATTATTTACTAACATAACTTTTTATATTTTAAATCTAAAACTTTTTCACATGAATAATTGTCTCTTATTTTTCTACTAGCTAAACATCATTTATAATGTTCTAATATTTAATCTATTTTAAAGACATGACATGGGCAATTAGCCTGCAGAAAAAAATTTAAAGAATATGACATCAATATTTAAGGTATTGTCGAAAATACTAGTATGTTGTTGAGGAAATAATGTAATTAATATAAAGACAAAAATTTGTATAGGTTGTCTCCTTGAAAATTGGAGAATTTCTGGAAATAAATGTTGAGAGTATATTTGGATCAAAATTGTGTGTGTTAATAATAAAATAAACTACTCTCAATCATTATAATAAAGCAATAAGTGCTGTTCAATTATATCTAAACAATCATTAATATATAGTATTATACCTTAAATTCGAATTTAACCTGGAGATTTCTACTATTTGGTACATTTAAACCTGCTAATGGTACCATAAAAATTGATCAGTAGAGTACCCAAGGAGCCATTAATGATTTTCATGAATTATATATATAAGGCTTTAGAGAAAACTGGAAGCAATGGAAGAAAACGGATTTCATTTTAGGTTTCAAAACACCAAAAAACACAAATGCCAGCCAAAATTATCAGATCAAACCAAAAATTTCCTTTATGTAGAACTGTATTGTACTAAAAATGTGCAAATATCATCTTCGGAATTTTTGAAGAACTTGGAGATTCTAAATTCTTGACCAAAAGTGAGCACATAACACAAGGAGTATTTTTCATATTTATTAATTCTACATAAATAAATATATATATTCCTTAAACAATTGCCATTTCTTATGCATTCTCAGTTTTATGCGTTATTTCACATAAATAAAAACTGCAATTTTTCACATGAAGCCTCAGATTCCACGTAGTAAGTAAAAATGCAATTATATTCTCTAATTATTTATACAAAGGAAACAAAAATAAATTTGAAACAAAGTAATAATTGGAAAAAATTACATTATGAAACCTTCAACTCAGATAATTGCAGTAATTGCCTTGGATGAGATACCTTTGCGATGATGCAGTTCATGGCGAAATTATCAGTGTAGGTTTCGTATGAGGGGGATTAAGGGTAATGCGCGCCCGACCATATACGAAGATTGCTTAAAACCATTTAGCACAAAATGGAATTTGGCATTTTCGCAATTTTATCAAAAATCATATCATTATAAATACTTTAATTTGACTTCGAAATTCAGATTAATTCATAGTTAAGTTTCAATCGCTTATTAATGTCACAATGTTAATGTTTAAAGAGCCATAAAAAAAAAAATTAATTAGTCATATTTTATGCTTAGATATTTTTTTATATGAAAAGGCATGAACAGAAATATACACATACATAAACTGTGCAATAAAAATGAAC
>NW_027107501.1:1470102-1472105 GCF_000696795.3 Halyomorpha halys
AGCTTCAGACCTTTTTACAATAATAATAAAACAAATAACTAAAAATATTGATATAAAACTATAAAAGATATAAATATTTAAAATCAATCATTATTCCGGCAGTTTCTAACCCAAAGACAGCAATATTCTTAAAAAAAATTTTCAAGATTTTTTAAGCTCTATACACCCCCAGGATAAGTAAAAGTAAATGATTAGAACTTAAAATTAACTAGATTAATTAAACTAATTAAAAAAATATTTAGATACATAACCCAAAAATATTAATAAATTTTATTTACGTATATTTTAAATTTATATCCTATTTTATTGCCAGATCAGTCTGGTGGACCTTACATCGCTATTAAATACTAGTTTGATTTACTTCTAATTATTGTCATAGTGTTTACATTGTGGTATTACATTGTTCAACAGTTAAAACTAAAAAAGATAAATTATTTTTAAAAAAATGAATAATAAAAATAAAATAGTAATAGTTATGTGATTGAAAAATGAAAGAAAGATAAATAAAAAACGGACAAAAAAACAAATATTTATAGAATTAATAAATTGATTAAGAAGGATTTATAAAATTTAAAAAAAACAAAAAAAAACAAAGAGAAGATAGGGGGTTTTAGAAAAATATAATTAAGAACAAACAGATAAAAAATTCAAATGCTAGGCAATTCGAAATGCTCACAAAACGAAAACCTAATAAACGATCCTAATATCAAAGAGAACTTCAACAACAGTAAATTGAATGTGTAAAATAAAATCTGGCAGTTAATTCAGGATTAGCACCCTAAGTGGATTAGAAGTATATAATTCAGATAGATTTCATTATGGACATTATCAGGGATTAAAAGACATGACATATGTATGAATAGTAATGAATGGGATGGCGAGAAGAATAATGAATTAATAGTGAAATTCAAAAGTGTATAATATAATTAGGTAAGTCAAGCAAATTTAACAAATGTTATTATTTGTTAATTTTTATGAATGATCAATATATTAATAAATATTGCAATTAGAAAAAGACCTTGAAGACTAAGAAAAACTCTTTGATACGTCGATTAAAATATAACAATGAAAAAGATAATGGAAGACCACACATTAATTATAAATTGAAATATAAAAACTAAAACTTAATTAATTAATTTGCATTAAAATATGAATTTCCTGCTATTTGATAATTACTAATTTGGAATGAGATTCGCATACATAATTTCAATAATTTATTAGAATTAGAAAGAAATAGTCTTCCGACATACGCAGACAAAGTAATGGTACATTTTATTTTTGAAAGGGTGACTAATAGTATATTTAAAACCCGATGACGGAAATTGGCTGGTTGACAATATCTTTATGCGTTTCTGCTCGAATTAAAGTTCGCGGAATAGACAATAAGCTAAAAATTAAACTTTATATAATGTTGAAATGAACTATAGTCGATAATTAATATGGATTTGAAAAGAAAAAAAAATGAGACTAAAAAAGTATAGGGGCAAAACATTGGAAGAAAATTTAATAGCTGATAAAACTCTAACCTGGTACAACTAAATAAACTTATATTTTAAACAAAAGAAATTATTTGAAATGGAGGGAATATTAAAATTTATAAAGAATTAGAAGAATATAAATACAAAAAAAAATCAATAAAAGCAGGACACATTTACTTATTTACGCAAACTGACATGGCATCAACCAGTTTCGGGAAAAAAGTAATTTCAATTATTGAAAAAAGTAATTTAGAATTACAACTATAATTATATTTCCATTGTATTGGTCCACAGAGGCCCAACGTAATTGCAATTACTAATTACAAAATTTGTAATTGCAATCAACTTTTGCCCAAAATAAAACATATTGCTTCAAAAAGTATCGAGACAGAGAATAATATTTATTTCGAGTACTATCTTTAAATAAAAAAAAAAAAATACAATAAGGAAAAACAGAATGACCATGAAATTGTTCTTATAAAAAAATAATAAGTAAAAAAAATCAACAAAATTTTCTTTTTTTTT
>NW_027107501.1:1473681-1474702 GCF_000696795.3 Halyomorpha halys
CCATTTATATTGGTAAAATTATTGGAATCAAGTACCAGAAACAGGGTCGTAGGCCTTCTACGCTCTTGAAAAATCTAGGCCCTAGGAGAATTTGAAAACATGCGCTTTCCAATACCAAGGGGTCTGAATTTTTTTTTAGAATAACTGTAAAATTGTTTATTGTTTTAAAATAAACACATTTTCATTAGCTAAGAAAAGCTAAACCTCAGTTTAAAAATGGTTTCATGGTTTGTACCTACAGCCCGGATTTCGTAGGGCCCGATAAGAGCTGACTAAATATATATATAAGAGCCTAAAAGTATATAGAACAAATATATACAAATAAAAAATACATTCCAATCTATAACGAACAGGATCACTAACTTTAATCATTCTCAAACAGTGAAAGAAGCCTTACTTATAAATATGAATCTTGTTCAAAGTTTAAAGAGAAGTTTTGAAGAGTTTGAAGGGTCACTTGACAAGTAGTTACAAGCAGCATTTATAGCAACGGTTATAGCTCAAACTAATGGTTCTTCATAATAGCTTGTTGCAAGATAATCAATAAGGTCGCACACTCGTGATATTGTGGTATATATATTTGTACAAAACATAGGTAAAAATATGCATAATTAACATATTTTTAAAGAAATTTGAATGTTAATATAATTTTTATATAAGATTTTATTTTCGCAACTAAATCAAATTCAAACATTCAGGACATTAATTAAATTTATGAGTTATTATAGATAAATAAATGAAGAATCGAATTGTCAAATAAATAAGTAGGTAATATTCAACTTAACACTTGACTAAAGAATGTTAAATTCCATATTTGACGGAATTTAGTCTCCTAATGCAAGTGCTACGAAAGCAGTGAAGACATAACAAATGGTAGGGAAGTAGAAGAGGATGATTCGCGGTACAATCGCAGTGGCAGTGAATCCGTCATAGTTGGTTAGATGGAGTGCGCTGGAGTTTGGGATACAATTCAATAACCACCGACCATTTTCAAGCTTCATCACTCCTAACGGAACCTCTT
>NW_027107501.1:1476940-1477353 GCF_000696795.3 Halyomorpha halys
TATCCGACGAGCTAAAGACCTAACCTAGGTTTCATTAAACTACACAGTGATATTCCAGAAATGTTTAGAGCCATTTGTTCTGGAAGTTTCGAAAAAAATATTGTACTAAATATTTTTATGTTTTGGTTCAATTAGATTTTAATTATTCATTAGAACAATATAGTTGATTGAATATTTTATAACGTCAATGGCAATTATATTACTAATCAAAAGTTTGAGTGTAACTCTCTTAGTTTATTTAGCGGTAAGCTTTTTTTCTTCAGCAAGATTTAACTACTGGCGTGGGATGTACTTACTATCTTTCGGCGATACTTTGAATAGTTTTCCATTAAGTGACTTAAAAAAAAACATAAAAGTAGTAGATTGAGATTAGTAAAACTCATGGATTTTGGTTAAGTAGATCATGTTTACGT
>NW_027107501.1:1478178-1481949 GCF_000696795.3 Halyomorpha halys
AATGTTACATGTGCACTGATTCTAGACTATGTTTAGATTATTATGTTGCCGGTCTCCCTCAGGGATCCTGCATAAACCCTATCTATTCAGTATTTTCATAAAGAACTACCAAAAATGTTGATATAGCCCTCTTTTCCCTTGATACAGCGATATAAACCTCATCACACCGAATTGACACAAACATTAAAACAAGCTTATAAAAAAACGTCTAAGTATTTAAAAAATGGGGATTACGTCTGAATATTGAAAAAGATTATAGAAATTATAGAAGCCATAATTTCGAAAAAAATACGACCTATACTTCGCTCGGACATAGTTATAAATGATACACCTATCTCTTTTACAAAATCCTTTAAAAAAACGTTAGACAGTATAGATTAATCTAAAATTAAAAAATAATGTGCAAAATGTAACCATATTTTAATAAAAATATTCAATAAAAAATCAAAATTATCCCCTATAAATAAATTGAAACTCCATAAAGCTGTATAAACATTAAGTTTAATAACATGATTTTTATTTAATAAATAAATATTAAAAATTTGAAAGGATCCTTAAAGAAAACATAACATTAACAAAATTACTTTTTAAGTTATTGAATACCCGATAAATACCAGGATAAAAATAAATATATACATTATTTGTATTCTGTTTTTCCCATGAAAGAATTTTGCTTCTAACGCTAAAAAATATAAATTAATTACCGTAATTGATAAGACAAGTATAAATGTTATGTTAAGGATAAACAACATTTTAAAAATTCATATCATTAATAATGTCGTTAATTTAGTTGTAAGAAAATAAAAAATAAAGTGAAAATCACAGATGAATAATGAACGTAAATTTTACCAGTCTATTCAATTTTGTGAAGAAGAGCTTGCATTCTGTCATTTTCTAATTAGGAGGAATACTTTGATACGGAAACATAAAAAAAAGACATAATTCGGTTAACTTAATGAGTCAAATTAAAACTTGGATTTATTTATAAATTTACTTGTTGTATGCCAAGATTATTTGGAGCTAAAGTTTGGCATGTAAGATTTTTTTGAATCATGACTTGCCATTTATAAGAGGATTATTTGCTCAGTGTAATAAACTAGCTATGTAATAAACATTTTAATGCTATTGTTAATTACTGTATCTGTCATTAATAATTAATCTATTAATTTGTATTTGTATTCTTTTAGTTTACTTCGTTCCTTTGTTATGTTTATGTAATATAACTCTCTATGTAAATTCTATAGACGTATCGTACTAACAAATGCTTGTGACTTTTTTTAATTCCCTGATGAAGCTCCGATAAGTGTTCTCTCCACGTTGGTTTGTAGTAAATATTTTTTCGGCTATTTTGATTTTTATATTTTTACTGCCACTAGACCCATCTTCATCGCTATCATGTAAAATAAAATTGGGTAAAATATCATGAAATATACTTAATCAGCATAAACATGAACATACCCGTCGTATAAATAAATGGAAACATAAAAATCCCATCTCTAATAATCATACAACAAATTATCGTCCGATATATCATCTATTCTTTTGAACGTATACATTATTTATTATATAAACATTTATAAATATTTATTTAACTGCAAATAAAAACCTTGAGAAAATAATGTAATCTTAATTATATTAGTGTTAAAATGTTTCAAATATGTTACTAAGCTATCGCTTTAAAACAATAAACAAATAAGCTATAATGATTTGGCAGCAATTAAGACATTAATCAATTTTTTTAATATAAAAAACGTTTCATTTCGATTATAAAACAATTTATACCACGTGATAAGGAAAATACAGACTAAAATGTGTACATTTATATAAATATATATAAAACAAACAAAATGTAAAATAAAAATGTTTAAAAATTATTTAAAATATATCTAAGAAGCATAATAATGAATACAGAAGTCGCAAAAACAAATAGAAGAAAACATAAAAATCCCATCTCCACTGATCATATAATCATTTATTCACATTAGGTAAAACATATAACATATCCTTTTATAAGTATATATTATTTATTACTTATTCATCTATCAATATTTATTCCAAATTAAGGCTTAGGAAAAGTAATGAAACCTTAATGATATTAGAGTTAAAATGTTTCAAATCTATTACTAATATCATTAAGCTATCACATTAAAACAATGAATAAATAAGTTATAATGATTAGGCAGTGATCAAGTCATCAGTCAAATTATTTATTTATTAACACCCGTAGGAAACACGACCATAGCAATTAGGGAAGAAAAATCTGGGCATAATTAAACAGTTGACGTAGAAAGTGAAAAGGGCTGCGATCTAGCGGACGACTTGAGAACTGACGACCAAACCGAGTTTTTGACGAGGAGCGACTCTACCGGCCAAACTGAGAACAACTGCGACTAGCAAAGCTTTGCCTTAGAAATGATTCAATTTAAAAGATACTATCTCATTTCTTATAAACAAGTGAGTAAAATAATTTGAAAAATATATATTTGAAACATTATTTAACATAAAACTATAATTTAACTTATTTATGTTATAACATTTCTCACTAGTTAGGACAAAATTTAAATTGTAATGGTCGTCTGATTTTTTATATCAGATATCAGACTAATTCTTATTAGAATTCTGTGGCCAAGAGGATAAATGGTGGATTCCACGAACATTAAATTTTGACAAATTAAACAGCACTGATGTATCATTAGAATTTAAATATTGGACTAATCGGGGAGAGATGTTATTGTAACAAAAATTAATTTTAATAGAAGACATCAATGCTAGTGTACCTGAAGAAAATGGGGCCATGGCCCCCGAAACGTCATTATTTGTTAATAATTCCTAAATAAAGGAAATTAAACAGGGTAATTTTCACAACACCCAATTAAAAGATTTATTCAATTATTAAAATTAAACAATACACTGAACCTAAATTATAAATTTATAAGAAAATATATATTTTTTATTCCTCATGCTTTTTTTCTTTCAACATCAAGCCATTTAAAATTAAAACAATACAAATTACGGAATACTTCAAATTTATTTGAGATTTCTGTCATCTGAAATAGCATAGGCATTTTAACAAATTGTAAACATGAAACCAGTTTAATTGTTAGATGATAATTTAAATTATTTGAAAATATTTTTCATACTTTTCTAGTCAATAGATAATATTTTCAACTCTGTAAGGTAATTATAAAGTAATTTTAAAAATGCTGAATCGTCAGATGGTTTTTTAATTCACAGGGTCTTAATTAAATTATAATTATTAATTTTAATGATTTCAAAATCCCCCCTACTTCGTTGTTCAACATTCCCAAAAAAAGTTATAAGAGATTGCGAATGTAATTACAAACAATGATTTATCGAATATCATATTATATAATAATTTACATGAGATTATAGTAAAAGGGAATAAAATAAAAAAGCCGTTGTTGTTATTTTATAAAAAATACAACACAATTAAGAAACACTAAAATAAAAACAAGTACTAAAAAAAAAATTATTGTCAAGACCGGCAATAAATTACTGTTGAGTATTTTAATATGATTTTTTTTTTAACTTTCACCCCCCTCCTATCTGTATTGCTCAGTGCAGATAATCTTCGGAATTTTGAACACTGTAATCAGGAAAGCTTGTTTTTTTTATTTTAAAATATTAAAAATTTAATTTATTAATATTATTATTGTTGTTATTTTATTTAATTTAGAAAAATACAATAATCGCTTAATTTTATTGTTTTAAAATACTATTCAGTCTTAGCGTTGTTGGAAATGCGGTGTA
>NW_027107501.1:1483085-1485928 GCF_000696795.3 Halyomorpha halys
CTACGATTATTGTGGATAATAAATGTTTTTATTGTATAAAATTACAAATAATTTTATGAGAGTTGTTATTGCCGCAGGTTATTATTAAGATTATGTCCTCCTTACCGCCGTTGGAAGAGAGCAATAATCGCTATTGTTCCAACTACTATAGGATATTGCAGAAGTGCCAGGTAAGCTATAGAAGAGGAGACGATCTCTAAGGCTATTGTGGAAGGGACGATAAGAAAGGAGTTGCTGAGTGGCCACTGGACCAAGAGCACTCGCTACACCACTACACCACCACACCACTACATAGCGGTCGATAGCGCCTCTGTCCTCTATTGAGGGAACCAATCAAATTAATAACTATCCAGTCATTACTTCGTTATTCTTCTTTGCTCCCAGCAATAATTAAAAATACTATCTAGTCCATTAATTAGATTAATTAGATCCCCATATTCGATAAAAAAAGAAGTATTGATATGGTTTCGTAGTCAGGGGCGAGACCTATTTCCAACTTGAATGGTTTCTTGTAATTGAGAACTAATATTTTTCTACGATCCTTAATGGTAATTACAAGTGTTAATTGTTATGGTCCATGGTGTTTACTATACCAGTGTTTACTATACACAATGGTGTTTACTATACCAGGGTCAACTAAAGGGTTTCCAAAACCTTTAGAATTAGTTGTATTGAGTTTGCATCCTCACTGATTTTGATAAAAATACAAATACTTTGAAAAACATGTAATGTAAAATCAATAACAAAATGTCAAAATAACCTATTAACATTAAAAGAATAAATAAAAAGACACATATCCAATAGACCCTGGGAGTTAAAAATAAATATAACACTCTGGAACAGCTTTGTTTTATATCTCAAGTTAGAAAAACGTTATCGAAGTGGTTTCTCCATTTATCTGATTTACTTTCTCGAATTGCTTAAAGAAAACTTCAGGCGTTAAAAAAAATACATGGCTGAAAAATAAAAATAAACTTAAAATTATTGTGTCTTATTGATGATTAACATAAAGTATGTCAGATACAGTTTTTATCAATTATCCACTTCAGATCCCACATTTTTCAACACATATTATTCACAACTTCCTACAACCCAGCAGCCTCCAAACTGTCAGTACATGTCCTGCCGCTTATTTACTCTTTTGATTTTGACCATACCACTATTAAAAGAGGTTGATCGATTTACAGATATTGATTAAAAACTGTAAATCTCACATATCCACAACCATATAAATAAAAAATATTTTTCAACTATTTATTAATAATCAGTTTCGACCCAAACAGCACATCTTCATCGGTGCTGTTTTGATAGGTTTACACTAAAAAATAAAACATTTCCATTTTTTTTTTTTTTGTTTTGTATTCTACACCTCCACCTGCTACAAAAACCCTCATGAGACATACGTTGTGGGTCGAAATATTAGCCATTAATAAATAATTTAAGACCATTTTTGTTTATATTGACCGCAATCCAGGTATAAAACATGTTTAAATTACTAAGAAATAAGCCTTGTAGAATTTTCACACCAAAAATGGTAGGGAATTTTGATTGGACGCGGCAACTTTTACGTTCAGAATATCATGGAAAAAAAGAGAAAAATGAAATTTTACAGTTCCAAAGTCAGTTTAAAGAGAAATCAAAGAACGGCATCTAACAACACTATAAATTTGCCTTGAATAGGTCTCAAGATCCCTGAATTATGGATGGTTTTTTGAATCTATATACATATTGTAATATATGTTTTTTTTGTTACATATGAAATAAAAATGTTTAGGGGTTTTATTATGTCATAACTCTTAGGGTCTTTATATTGGACAAAATAAGTGGATATAGAGTCCATGTTTTATTTAGGTAGTATCACCGAAAACATTCGATCAAAATCATGAAAACAGACTCATTGTTAGTTGGATGTTCAATTTGGTCCGATCTAGACAAGTGTTATAAGCAGGTACCTCAGCAACCTCGAAACTACAGAGCCAGTTCAATTCTGGTTAGGACGTGTTGACTATTATTTTGTGACGGTCATGGAATGAAGAGTGGATTTTTCTAATCTCATTAGAATAGGTTATTAACATGTAGTTACCCTCACGTGTGTCAGAAATGGCCAGGAAGGAGTAAAGAAAAAAAATTTAATGTTCAATCTAATAACATTAATGTTTACCAAAAATACAATTAAATTTGTAGGTGCAATGAGTCAAGACAAATGAAAGAAAGGAGGAAAATCACAATTATACAAAAATAATTTTATTTGACATTCAAGAAGATCCATTCCTTTAGTATTTTCTTCAAATCGCCTCTAGCCTCTCATCCTCGGACAATAGTCACTTATTAAGAGTTAAACCCATTAACACTTTTCTGGTTTTATGAGTGTCATCAATGGAATGAAACAAACTTTAAAATTAAATGAGCCAATAATGCAAGAGAATAGCGCCGCATTAAAAAAAAGAAAATGTTTCTTTAGCTGATCGTCTACAAAGGGTAGTTGGGGTGACAGAGGGTAGAACAGTTGCCTGTATTTTATGGACCTTTCCTTCTTCATTTTATTGTCCGGGTAGGATAATAAATGTTTCTTTTCAAGGGCTCCTATTCCCTTGTTTTTATGACGGCAACAGGGTCTTGGGTGATGAAGTTTCGGCTTGAATTACCTTCTTTTTAGAGATTACTGTCGTTATTTAAGTAGTTACAACAAAGGTTTGAGAACTTATAGATCCGTCAAACCATTGGTAATAAAGTTTTGCGAATTTGAATACTTTCCATTCAATGCAAATAGATACATTCTTACTGTTTTCAGTCTGAATTTAACCAATAATTTAACGAATATAAAATCCTTCACGTATAATAAA
>NW_027107501.1:1485978-1488787 GCF_000696795.3 Halyomorpha halys
GAAAATGTTTCTTTAGCTGATCGTCTACAAAGGGTAGTTGGGGTGACAGAGGGTAGAACAGTTGCCTGTATTTTATGGACCTTTCCTTCTTCATTTTATTGTCCGGGTAGGATAATAAATGTTTCTTTTCAAGGGCTCCTATTCCCTTGTTTTTATGACGGCAACAGGGTCTTGGGTGATGAAGTTTCGGCTTGAATTACCTTCTTTTTAGAGATTACTGTCGTTATTTAAGTAGTTACAACAAAGGTTTGAGAACTTATAGATCCGTCAAACCATTGGTAATCAAGATTTGCGAATTTGAATACTTTCCATTCAATGCAAATAGATACATTCTTACTGTTTTCAGTCTGAATTTAACCAATAATTTAACGAATATAAAATCCTTCACGTATAATAAAAAAAGAAAAAGCTAAAAAAAGTCAGTACCTCTGCCAATACATTTCGTAGTCACTTACTTAAAAATAAGCGTACTTATAAATTATAGTATCGCCATTATTTATAAATTAAAATATTTAATTAAAATAATAAATTCACATATGTTTACGTAAACAAAACTAATTTTGATTCGTTGTTTTAACAAAAATATTTCATATCAACAAAAATTTGAGAAAATGGATCTTTTTCAGTAAGTTAAGAGCAGCACATGAATTCTGCTAAATAAGGTGCCAGGAAATTCCGAATTCTCCCTCTTCTTATTTTTTTTCCACATTTAGTTGATAAACTTTCAATTTTTTGCGTTGGTCAGTTTGGTCTTTGTATTCCATAAATTCATGGATTCTTTCAATGAATCTTGATACTTCACTACTCGGATGTATTCTTCTATGGATTTTGATCTGCCCTTAACTAATTCCAAAAAACATTGAGTGGTTCTAGGCAAATCCCTCCGAAAACCCATTTCTGAGGAAGGACTCGTCCAATGTTATATTTCCATTTACTAAATAAACTTCTCTCTATTTCCACAAATTTACCGCCTGCTGCAATACAAGTTTGATTTTTTCTATTTTTCATATACACACATCACGAAGGTAATTATTCCAATCAACCGTTCTGGGTTCAGACATTTCCATATGGATAAAAAAATATTTTATACCTGTGAATTGCACACACCACGAATAAATATATACTGTGTTGTGTACTGCAGTCTCTAAACTTACTTTGGAATCAGCAAACCATGTTCCAGTCCTTATTCCAATACTTCATCTACTACAACTTCGTTCGTAGCATCTCCAATATATTTTTTACCGAAATACAGATTCATTTCATGGTCGTTTGAACATTCTTGATAAAAGTTTTTTATGAAGGAACGCAATTGCCGTTTTCTCACTTTATAATGTGTAGCCTAAAATATTACTTGTTAAAATGTAAATCAATTAATGTCAATAACAAAACAATGAAATATGTTTTAAAATTAGATAAATTATTATTTTAGGGTGGCGATAATATAATTAACTGCTACTAAAATAAGTCATAACAGAATTTAAATTAACAATTATCAATCAACCGAAAATAATGAAATGTAATTCGTAACAGAAAATTCTGTAAGTGAGTAAATATAATTAATTTTTTTTATAGTTTTCAACTTTCCCTTAAATGTTGAAAACGATTCGCTCTGTAAAGGATTTGCGTCATGTGAACTAATGACTTACTCGCTAATCTATATCGTTCTATTCTCTCTCCCATATAATAGTGTTAAGGTCCATAATGCCACGACAGTGAAAAAGTATGGCGGTGCCTTTTTCACACGCTGAAAGTGAACCTAACCTCACAGCGTTATAAGTGTACTTAGTACAGGGTACCGTATTTCCCAACCTACCGCAAGTGTTGATAGTATTCCTAGATATTTGATCTTTTTACAACCATTTACGGAGGTAGCTATTTTAAACAAACAAATTTTAAACAACAAGCTATATCGCGTCAGAAGCGGTTCAAATCCGGCTTGTGCAGATTAATTTTTATTTGATGGCAAGGCCCACCGAATAAATCATGACTTTCCCATTTTGGCAAGAATATGTTGGTGACCTGTAGGATAAACGGACTTTCCTGTCCTAAGTTGCGGAACATGAGGACATTAAGCCCCAAATTAAAATATATATGTGAATATATATACTAATACTAACTTCTCTAAATGGCATCTGCATATAAGCAATTTTTAGTACTGTAACCCCATTGATAATGTTTTCAATTTTCACAGTATGGAATAAATTTTAGAATTCCAGATTTTTCAAATTATTGAGGGATTCCTATCTATCCCTTCCGTTACAACGAGATTAAGGTGTATGCACAACTGACCTACGTATAACCCGTTGTACGGTAGGATCTCCATTAAAACGGATGTTCCTCAAAGCTACCTAAAAATCAGCTGCCCCATAGCTTACTATAGAATAATTGCCCAACTACGACTCTTCGGTAATTATACAATTACTCTAAGTGTCGGTCCACGCAAATATATTTTGGACCCATAGAAGCTTTGTCCAGGTAGTGATGGAACGACACTGGAGGATTGTTTCCACTTTTTGACTAACTGTCACACGTATCGTGGGAACTGAATTCGTTTTAGGCCGAAACTAAGCAATATCAACCAAAATCAGTTGAATTATTATTTAATTAAAATCTGTACCGCTACAACCCATGAAGGGTCAGGGGTTCAGTACTTTGTAAGGAAGTACTGTTACTAGACCAACGGTTGTGAAAGGAGGTGATTTGATCAGAATCACGCTCGACCGGCAGATTTTTACCCAATTAAGGGTACCCAATTTAAGAGGCTGGGTGGGCCCCAGGAGGGCTCCAAGCTCCTGTGTCCATTGTATCT
>NW_027107501.1:1488837-1491273 GCF_000696795.3 Halyomorpha halys
TAACATAAAGTATGTCAGATACAGTTTTTATCAATTATCCACTTCAGATCCCACATTTTTCAACACATATTATTCACAACTTCCTACAACCCAGCAGCCTCCAAACTGTCAGTACATGTCCTGCCGCTTATTTACTCTTTTGATTTTGACCATACCACTATTAAAAGAGGTTGATCGATTTACAGATATTGATTAAAAACTGTAAATCTCACATATCCACAACCATATAAATAAAAAATATTTTTCAACTATTTATTAATAATCAGTTTCGACCCAAACAGCACATCTTCATCGGTGCTGTTTTGATAGGTTTACACTAAAAAATAAAACATTTCCATTTTTTTTTTTTTTGTTTTGTATTCTACACCTCCACCTGCTACAAAAACCCTCATGAGACATACGTTGTGGGTCGAAATATTAGCCATTAATAAATAATTTAAGACCATTTTTGTTTATATTGACCGCAATCCAGGTATAAAACATGTTTAAATTACTAAGAAATAAGCCTTGTAGAATTTTCACACCAAAAATGGTAGGGAATTTTGATTGGACGCGGCAACTTTTACGTTCAGAATATCATGGAAAAAAAGAGAAAAATGAAATTTTACAGTTCCAAAGTCAGTTTAAAGAGAAATCAAAGAACGGCATCTAACAACACTATAAATTTGCCTTGAATAGATCTCAAGATCCCTGAATTATGGATGGTTTTTTGAATCTATATACATATTGTAATATAAGTTTTTTTTTTGTTACATATGAAATAAAAATGTTTAGGGGTTTTATTATGTCATAACTCTTAGGGTCTTTAGATTGGACAAAATAGGTGGGTATAGAGTCCATGTTTAATTTAGGTAGTATCACCGAAAACAATTCGATCAAAATCATGAGAACAGACTCACTGTTAGTTCGATGTTCAATTGAGTCCGATCAAGGCGAGTGTTATAAGCAGGTACCTCAGCAACCTCGAAACTACAGAGCCAGTTCAATTCTGGTTAGGACGTGTTGAGAGTTATTTTGTGACGGTCATGGAATGAAGAGTGGATTTTTCTAATCTCATTAGAATAGGTTATTAACATGTAGTTACCCTCACGTGTGTCAGAAATGGCCAGGAAGGGGTAAAGAAAAAAAATTTAATGTTCAATCTAATGACATTAATGTTTACTAAAAATACAATTAAATTTGTAGGTGCAATGAGTCAAGACAAATGAAAGAAAGGAGGAAAATCACAATTATACAAAAATAATTTTATTTGACATTCAATAAGATCCATTCCTTTAGTATTTTCCTCAAATCGCCTCTAGCCTCTCATCCTCGGACAATAGTCACTTATTAAGAGTTAAACCCATTAACACTTTTCTGGTTTTATGAGTGTCATCAATGGAAAGAAACAAACTGTAAAATTAAATGAGCCAATAATGCAAGAGAATAGCACCGCATTAAAAAAAGAAAAAAAGGAAAATGTTTCTTTAGCTGATCGTCTACAAAGGGTAGTTGGGGTGACAGAGGGTAGAACAGTTGCCTGTATTTTATGGACCTTTCCTTCTTCATTTTATTGTCCGGGTAGGATAATAAATGTTTCTTTTCAAGGGCTCCTATTCCCTTGTTTTTATGACGGCAACAGGGTCTTGGGTGATGAAGTTTCGGCTTGAATTACCTTCTTTTTAGAGATTACTGTCGTTATTTAAGTAGTTACAACAAAGGTTTGAGAACTTATAGATCCGTCAAACCATTGGTAATAAAGTTTTGCGAATTTGAATACTTTCCATTCAATGCAAATAGATACATTCTTACTGTTTTCAGTCTGAATTTAACCAGTAATTTAACGAATATAAAATCCTTCACGTATAATAAATAAAGAAAATTCGTAACAGAAAATCCTGTAAGTGAGTAAATATAATTATTTTTTTTTTTTATAGTTTCAACATTCCCATAAATTTTGAAAAGGATTCGCTCTGTAAAGGATTTGCGCCATGTGAAAAACTAATGACTTACTCGCTAATCTATAACGTTCTATCCTCTCTCCCATATAATAGTGTTAAGGTCCATAACGCCACGAAAGTAAACCTAACCTCACAGCGTTATAAGTGTACTTAGTACAGGATCCCGTATTTCCCAACCTACCGGAGGTGTAGTTAGTATTTCAAAATATTTGACCTTTTCACGACTTTTCATTACGGAGGGTCGTTATTTTAAACAAACAACAAACTATCTCGCGTCAGAAGCGGTTCAAATCCGGCTTGTGCAGATTAATTTTTATTCGATGGCAAACCCCACCGAATAAATCATGACTTTTTATATATACAACACAAAATATTTTGCTGGATACCTATCGTCCCAATAAGATGTATTTATAGTTTTTGTTTTATTTTTTATATTATTAAATATGAAGTATTTATTTTATTCTGACGAATGTAGATAACCCAGATGGGGTATATT
>NW_027107501.1:1491697-1498372 GCF_000696795.3 Halyomorpha halys
ATAAACATATAAATAAAATTATTATTATGGATTACTACTGTAGCACTCTCAGGGCTGAATAGAGGTTTATGAGAGACACATTTTGTTGTCCCTAGCAGTTGGTTGTATCGCCATTACCTCTACTGTATTCCTCGGACCCCGTGATTAGTGTAATATTGGCTCCTACCTCACCTGTTAGTGCCGAGGGACCGGGGCATAAAGCGGACACTGTGTGACTAATGTAGGAGCATCTGTAACAGTTGTGCCGAGCTCTGTTAGCACACTTGTTCCCTCCATCTGCTCCAATCTGTCTAGTATCGATTCTCTGTCTTGTTGACTTAGCTCTTTTTGTATCGTATCTTCTACTTTCTTTTGTGCTACCTTATTCCATTGTTTATATAGCTACATCTATAATATATAGATATATCAATATATCGATATAAGTGACAATCAGCTGTTCAACTCATATCAGCTGATCAACTAGATCAGCTGATTCAAATGTATATATAGACGAGCTGGTCTCAATAAAAGTTAGTCGAGGAGGCCCTTCACCTCCGCATTTTTTCTTCAATAATAGGACCATTTAGAATGGACATTTCACAATTAATAAATAAACATTACAGGTAACCTTAAAGTACCAAAGGTAGTAAAAGGTAATACCCAATACGATTTATCCCTTTTTCACATAATAAAGCATTCACTAATTAATTGTTTTTTCTGTTCTAGAGGGATCTTAAAAAAAAAAAGTTAGTCCAGCAGGAATAGCCCCTACCTATTCCTAGTGAGCATTCTAGGCAAACATGTGTCATCACCTTCAGCAGACCCGGCAATCATTCTTATAATGCCAAATAGTACAAGAGCCCAAGTGGAGAAAAAAGGCGGTTATCTCACCCCAATTTCTGATTACTTTAATGAAAACTATGTATAATTACTAGTCAAAATTGATGAGTCTGCCAAGTATACTTATTATATTAGGGAATAAAAAATGGCGGCTTTTTCAAATCATAAATTTAAATATCATAAAAACTACTACTCCTACTACGAAGATAAGTGTTATAAATTACTTTATAGTAAGTTAAATTTCCTATATTTTGAGTGCTGGAAGACATATGTGCGTCTTATGGATCTAGAGATATATTTTTTCAAAAATTCAACATTTTATACGAACAACTAGAAATTAACATTTTGTGAGTTTATTTTGTCAAAGATCATAAATACTACTACTCCTACAAAGATAAACGTTATAAACTATTTTGTAGTAAATTTAACTAGTTTTAATTTGAGTGCTAATAGACATCTGTACGTCACATAGTTCCCGAGATATAGATTTCTCAAAATAAATTAACTAACCATTAATCTATCAGTAGATTTTTAAGAAATTTTGGTTTTTAAAAAGCTATATCTCTATAAAGCTATATTTATCTTTTTTTAAAAAGCTATTGGACGTAAATAGCTCTTTTAGGGCTAATATTTCAGCAAATTTACTCTTCTTTAAATAAGATCTTAAATGTTCTCTTCTTTTCTAGTGTTGTTGGTAGTTTTTAAGATATAGAGCTCCGAAAGAAAAATCAATGTTTTTTTAGGGTTTTGAAACAGCCGCCATTTTTTAATCGCTCTACCTATACTTGGCAGACTCATCAATTTTGACTAGTAATTATACCTAGTTTTTAATGAAGTAATAAAAAAGTGGGGTGAGATAACTGCCTTTTTTTCTTCCCGGCTCATGTACTAATACGGCAACACTAGACAACTCAAATAGCCGGTATATATACTTACCATTACCATTTTGTATATATGTAATTGTTTTACTATTTATTTCAGGAGGTAAGAAAAAAAAAAAAATTAAAAAAAAAGTGTTTGAGTAGCGACCGAGTTGGTCATTTATCTCTCCCTTTTCTCTTTTTAGTCATTGTTTTACCAAACGTTTAACTTATATGTACAGCTATATCCACAGTTCTATAATATCAGACCTTTTTTTGGTCTCTGATGAAGAAGAGGATCCTTGGTTTGTAGTTCTCGCAGTAATTAAAAGTGCAATATAGAAACCAGACCTGGATGCGAACCTCATGAGAGCTATGGTGATATTACCAATCAAGAAAATTAAAAGTATCTAAAAACCTAGACAAAATGCGATGAGCATCATAGCGCACTTAGTAATGCATAAAGGTACATAGCGATAGTGATACTGGCTGGATTTCCTAGATAGTTAGAAACACAATCAGCTACTAACTATCTAGGAAATCAGCTATCCTTTACAAGAACTATCTCCCTTATGTTGGAGTACCGTTGGACAGTGGCAATAAGGGTCCATTGTTGCAGGCTTGGAGGGTAGGTTGGGTCTCGGGAACCTTCCTTAATCCTTTAGGCATCATGACTAAGAGGAAAGAATATAATAATACATGCTAAAAAAATGTATTTAAAAATCAACAAATCTAAGATTAAAAAGGAAGAAAAACATATTGTGATATAAGTAAAAAACGATTATCATCTATTTTAATTAATTATTAATATTTTGTACATTTTTTATGACAACTCGACATCTGCCGGTATACTTTAGTAACTGCAAGCTTATTTAGCACTGGTGTAAGTATCCATAGGGCAGATAAGGGATAATCATAAAATAATTCTAAATATCCATATGGCAGAACGATTCATTAGAAATAACTTTTTTCTAGTTGTTTAAAATATGATGAACACGTGTATATAATATTTAACTCAAAACAAACAACATAAAACTCTGAAGCTTAGTAAAACTATGGAGATTATCAGATAAATTATTTTAATAAAAAAAAAACAACAGGAAAGGTCTTATTAGGAAGATCTAAGGCGGCTTAAGCCGAAGCGAAGGGGAAAGTAAATTATATGATATAAGGCTGAGTTAATTTGGAAGGATAAAGGCGCTAATATGGGGAAAGTAAGAAGGGAAAAAAATAATACCCAAAAGAAGAATTTTTATCTCTTAATTTGCCTAAACCTAAAGTGCTATAAACTAGAATATGGCTTACCTGTTTTTCTACGACAACTGGTTTGGACGGTGGAAGCACTGGTTCCTGCTTTATCGTAGGGGTCTCTTCTTCCTTCACCGAGATGGTTCCATTATTAGGTCCCTTGCCCATCTTCAAGGATATCTTGAAAAAGAAAGAAAACAGGTATCACAAACTGATAATTAAAAGCTATGTTACATGTTATAAAATATAACCAAGATCTAGGAGAAATAGAGTAAGTTTATTTAACGCAGAAGAATATATTGTGTAAAACACTTGAACTCTTTCGGACATTTTTTTTTTACTTTTATTACGTTTAACTACCTTCTGATATATCGCAAACGATGAATAGTTGTAACTGGAGGATAAAAAAAAATAATAACATTAAATTAGTTGGGAAAAAAAAATATCAAATCGACAATTAAAGTATAAGGTGGTATGAATTTCGTGAAATGCTAGCAAATCTCAGTTTTTACTTTTGTATCTCAACTTTAATAAAAGTAATTAAAAACAAATGGTTTCAAAACTCCGACGGGGGCAAGTCTTGGATAAAGACAGGACAAGTCAGGTTTTAAAGATTTCTTTATACGGCTAGCACCAAGATCCAGTGGGACATATTTATGGACGTACCGGGCCTTGCTTATTGAAAGCCCTAAAATTACCGCATGGTCACAACCTTATTCTAGTGATATAATCGCTTCTCTTACCATATTAATTAATGACGCTATAGCTCTCTTTTCCAACCCTGGCTTCTTTAAAGCAATCGTAATACGAAAACTATAAAGAAGTCCTACACTACTCTCAGTTGACCGTAGATTACTGATTGGAGAAGATGGTCGGGAGTGCGGTCAGCAAAGAACAACATAAATAAACAAAAAAATATTTATTTATTTTATGTCGACGTTTCAACCTGAGTTTCAGGTCTTCATCAGGGTGTCAAGCGGAGAAGGTTGGCTAAAACTAAAAATTTACTGACCGCACCCCCCGACGATATTCTCCAATTAATGGAAAATATTAGACGATTTTTGTTTGTTTTTGCTGATAACATTTGTGGATTTCTAGCTTAGTCAATGGCCAATAACGTATAAGAAATGACTCAAATTTTCTTTTTTCATGTTTTCGGAAATCTAATACTGAAAATTATTTTATTAAATGTAAGCCTGTCTCTCTGTAGGAATCTAACAATGTTTTAAATGAATAGCCCAGCCGATTTTTATGTTTGATGGTTAATGTATAATATAAATCTAATTGGTATATAATATAATCTACAGTTGGTACGAAATTTTGGCACGAGTCAGCTAGTATCATAATAATAAAAATAGAGGCAGTTTTGGTACTGGCCGACATAAGAGTAACTTCTAGAAATGAAATAATATTTTAAAATGTTATTGATAGTGATCATAAATTCCGTCTTATTGCTTAAGACAGAAAATATTATTTCATGAATAATAATAATAACTAGAATTATAACAGCCATTTGTTAAGTAAATTTTAGTGGCCAATTTTTTTTTTATATTGTAATAGGAGATTATGGGATAACAGGAGCTTGTTCAGTCAGACCGGCCTTCTAATCTCCTACTCTCCTATTACAATACAAAAAATTTCCTGGTAGAATTGATCAGCGTTGCTTCCCCTTCCCCCTCTCACCACTTCCCGACCACCCACTTGTTTCTAGCCTAGCTGCTCCATCATTACCTGATAATCCTTCTAGGCGTCTAAAAAGAAGGTGGCCACAAGATCTTCTCCCCTATTAATGAGTAAATTCTCCACATGTTTATATCATGCCATTTTATTACAAATAGAACATTTACTGGTTCTTTTCATTTTAATACAGTTGTAAATATTATAAGTAAATTATATATTAAAAAAAAACTTCCACATATTATTATTAATTTTTTTTGGAGGTGTAGAACGTCGGTAAAGAAGTTTTACTTCAATACTCTGTGAAAACAAAAAAGAAGATAAACGAGTGGGAAGAAAACTGATTTATAATAGTAATTGATATTAAAAATAATGTTTGGTAAACTTCTTTATCCAATCGTAAATTTTAACACATAGCATGAATGCCAAAGAAAGAAAAATACAATGCCATGTTGGCACTTTGTCTACAAAGGCATCGATCCTGTCCTGTTTTAATCATTCAACTAACAATCCTAATTCAAACGAATAAGCTGTTGATACTTGGAAATAATACATCGGTATCTATTCAGGAATTAGGAATGGTTCCAAAGGTAATTTTTCCTTGGCAGCAGTTATCGGATTACTCCGACGTTTAGCGAGCGCTCTAAAGGGAGCGATTTTTCAAAATTAACAAGAGCTACCTGCGGCTACAAGCCTTGATCTACTCTCCTGAAATATCGCGGCACGAATCCCTAATCACCGGCTGTAATTGCAAGTCTTGGCAAATGGGAAATGTTTACAAGGTCTGTCAGCCGTAATGGCAGCTATATTGACGATCCAATCAGAAATGGCAGCGATATAAATCAACAGTTTGTTGCGAAACATTCTAGTCTTAAAGGATCCTTCCATGATCATGGTAGCATTGCCACGATCGTAATAGGTCAATGTAACGAGGCAGACCATCTGTGAATTCTAATAATGTTTTAATTATTTTCTAATATTCAAATTTACTTTTTTTATAGAAGGAAGATTGAGCGCATCCATTTTATTCTTATTTCCCTTTAGTTTTTATATTTCTCTTTTTTAATTTTCGTTTTCATTAATTGTCTAATTTTTTTTTTTTTAATTCTTGTTTATTTATACTTTTCATGGTACAATTTATTTTTATTTTCATTAATTTCCTTTGTTCATTTTTATATTAACTTTCACATATTTTAAATCAATTTTAGCCATATCTTAGTTTTTCTTTTATTTCATGCTATCTATTGTCTTACTTTTTTACATTATTTCACTTGTTTGTATATTTTTTAGCCCTGGTGAATCCCTACAAAGCATAGGTTCACAATAAATCGTTTAGTTGCTGAGTTCTCTAAACCTTTCTTCTATTTATTTATTATTAATTACACACGTTTAATCATCGATCTTCGAATTTGTTATTTATTTGTCTTTGGGGATAGCCCATACAATTATATTTGGCAATAATTCGACATAGTTTTAAAATATTAACAAATATTTTTATATGAAGTAAGCTAAATTCTAAAACAATTGAATATAAGATAAATGTAAATCTTTGTCAACATAAGGGGTATTCATGATGTTGGGTTAAATGTAAAATGTTTTACCGTGTTAAATGTTATTAGTATAGGATTGTGAGTAGTCCTATTTAAAGTCTTCTTAAATGTTAAATGCATAATAGCTCCTAGCGGATTTTCTTACCAACTTGTTTTATAACCTTTCCTTCCAAAACTTCTTGTTACTGTTTACATCTAAGTTTTGAAAGTAATTTATTACAACATGCCTAAATTAAAGGAAAAGTGGAAGTTGTGAAAGTTTGGCCACTGTGTCTTGTTCATCTTTTAACGTGTTAGGAATAGAAAAAAAGCTGAGGTAATTGACAAATTTCATTACATTATTATTATTGTCATATATTGCTTTATTAGTTTTAAAAACATCCAAAACAATACTAACACAAACTAAATACAAACTACGAGCAAGCAATACTTTATTGCTTATTCCTACAACAAATAAAACTTTATTAGACGAGCTCAGCTGATCTGTTGTGTGACGTCATTCTCCATTTAACAGATCTAGT
>NW_027107501.1:1498492-1499759 GCF_000696795.3 Halyomorpha halys
TTATATTGTTTTAACACGATAAAAGAAGTAATATTTCTCCATTTAACATGAGTTTTTCCCTTTAACATATTAAATTAAAGATCATGAATACCCCTATAGATATAAAAAAAAAAAAATGAAACAGTAATAAAATATATTTAAAAAAATAATTATTTAAATGGGATTATCATAATATTTTTAAAAAAACAATTAAATTTGTACCATTACAACCCTTGAAGTGTTACGGATGCAGTACCTTGCAAGTTTGTGCTAATAAATATATTATTTTTTCTGTAATACTTTTTATTGTAAGCCAAAAAGTGTACTATCACTAGCGTTCAATGCAAGGTATTACTTATGAAGGTTAATGCGCAGAATGTTATGTAAATAATGGTATCAGTTTCTTAAGATGGAAGTAATTGCGCCAATAATTCATTCAGTTTTAGTTCTATCATACTGAAAAATTTCGTACATAGTCAGCCTATAGTCTTTATACATTGGGAAAATATTAAATAAATGGAAAAGATATTCAGGTATTTTTCAATTGGTAAAACGCCCCTGAACATAACCGGTTACATTGTAAATGCACAACGGTATATTTTAAAGGACATGACAACATAAATACATATATAACCTATTAAATCTTAAATATACACAAATAGAGTTTATTCATGTCCCCAGTTGCTTAGCAAACAAAAAAGACGTAAACAATCTCCCTCATCCGTTAATAATCACAACTCGGAGAAAATCAAAAGTTCCTTCGACCGAGAATATCAATATCTAACAAGAATACCAAACTTCCTACATCTTCCGAAGAACGGTTGTTAAAACAATATAAAAAGTATTACAAGATCTGATAACTCTGAAAATCAAATTTTAAATCGCAGAATTATTTAAATGAAAGTACATAAAAGTTTGAGAGAAAAGTTCTGATTAAAGGGAAAAGACAAACCAATTAAAAAGTGCCTTCACAATGAAAAATGGATGGAGTCTACTCGTCTATTGGAAGGGGGAATGTTTATTTAGTGGAATAACCTCAAGGTAAAACTTGATTCCACTTCAATTTTTAGAGTTAACTTGAGAGCTTTAATTAGTCTGGTTTAATTAACATATGATATACAATTGGATTATTTAATTTATTTTATTTTCAGGTTGATATATTTGGCATTCTAAAAATTAGCCATAAACTAATACAATAAGCGAATCGATAAGTCAAGTGGGTAACATATCGCTCAGCCAATCTGGGGCAGTTTATCATTAACATTTATGAAACCATATCGAACAGCTT
>NW_027107501.1:1499809-1503599 GCF_000696795.3 Halyomorpha halys
TTATCATTAACATTTATGAAACCATATCGAACAGCTTCCTACGATATTAAAATTTAATGTATACCGAAAAGGATTTAACTTTAGGTGGTTAAATGCCGGTACTCTAGTAAACTCTAGTAAGGAACTAGGTCTCCAAATAAATACGGATAAAACAAAATATATGGGAGTATAATATTAATCACTTAATCGACAAGTAAACGTCCAAGGGGTAGACTGAAACATGTATGGGAGGATTACGTTGAATGATTTGGTAGATTTGGGTTTGGAGGGGCCTCACTAGACAGATCTATGTAGAGAACGATTTGTAGTATTAGCATCGATCGAATCTTCGGGTTCTCTAAACTTATATTCTTATTATATCGAACAGCTTTTAGTTAATAATATCGTCAAACTCGTGTCTCAGCTACTTTCATTAATATTGATTTAACCTAGACTGTTTTGAAACGATTATTGTAATTAAAACGTAACACAACCAGCAGTTGATGGAACACAACATAGGCTGGAACCCCTTAAGAGAACGTGCGCCATGGAATCCAGCAACAGGATCCGGTACCTTATACGATACCATGACTCCGGCAATGAAACCAGTAGGAAGAAATAATTCCCTTTCCGCAATTAAAGACTCGACTCCCGGCATGATACCACGTACCACGATTTATCCACAATTAGAGTCTCATTGCACTCTGAGTCAGGTTCATGGATCAGCTCATAAAAACATTTGAACCTGAACAAATAAAGTACCGAGTTAACTTAAAATAAAAACAAACATGTAATGCTTCCGGTATGTTTTAAAAGAAAAAAAAACTTTATGGATTAATTTTATGATGTAAGCAAATCAATAAAAATGTTGGTTTAAACGGATTTCACGAATTCATATAAAGCTACTGATAAAGATGTCTTAATTTAATATTAACTAGTGAATATATCATGTCATATAATACGGAAATTAAAGTAATGAAACGGCAAACAGTAACTATATTATTCATGTATTCATGATCTATAGTTCAACATGTTAAATGGAGAAATATTTTCATCTTTTAGCAGGTTAAAACAACATAACGTTTTACTTGGTTGAGGTGTAGATAAATATGCTTAAGGGAGAATGACGTCACGCAACAGACAAGCTTAGCTGAACACCATTTTGTCTGCAGCCGTTTATTTTGATAGGTCAGTTGCTCGATGTTCGTGTTGGTTGTTTTGTACGTTTTTAAACTCTGATAAAAATAGTAACAAAGTAATGGGAAAAAACTAGGAGAAGAAACAAGAAACAAATGAGGTGAAGGAAAGATGATCTGACGAAGCTGTCGGAGATTTTATTAACTGGTAAAGATTACAAGGTTACAAAACAAGATGCCCTAAAAATCCTTTAGGAGTTCCCCTGCATTAACACTTTTTACATTGACAGTGCTGAAGTTGAGTGTGCTATCGGCCATCTTTGGCATAAAACTGTTAGTTTATAAAAAACGAGTTCCTCAACCATAACTATTGAATATTCCTTAGCTGAATACAACAATACCGAAGGCTACTTTATTGCCTACAAAAAGATGTTATGGAATGTTAATTAGATTTTTTAACGTACCAACGGAACATCTGATAACAAAGTTTTAGCACTACTGTCATAGTTTTATCCATCGCGATAGCTTTTCGATAAAAACGTGAAAAGTTCGTTTGACGCGCTAAGAACATTTGAAATTTGCTAATAATACCTAATTTTTAATATTCTCATTTATAGTCATTAAAAAATCACGAAATAACCCACAAAATGCATTTCGATATCTTTAAAATTGAAGGATTTATGCTATTTTAGAATTTGTTATTTTGTATTTGAATTTGTAACATCATAATTTTTTTTAATTTTTTATCACAGCATCCGTTTGGCCGTGAAATGCATTTGAGTCGATTTATACTGGAACCCGAGTATAATATGATTTATAGAATCATAATATAATATAAAATTATAAAATTTAACATTAGTTTTATTTTAAAATCCTCCTTATTACGTCACAAATAAACTCATTCATAAAGACCTTAACATCCCATTCGTTGCAGATTTGACCCAAAACAGATATGCGTCTTTTCATTCCAAACTCCTTAACCATCCTAACCCATTAATTCTTAATCTTTCATCCTTAACAATCCCTGATAATCCTCCGAGGCGTTTGAAAAGAAGATGGCCACGGGACCTTCTAATTTAAATTAATGTTTGAAGTACCACCAATGGGTGGTTCCTTCCCAAGATTTTCAAGTGTATATGAAACATACTACATATTTACCTATTGTATTATTTTGTACAGTTGTAAATTACATTAAATAAATAATTTAAAAAAAAAGTTTTATTTTAGAGTAACCAATTGAATAATTAATATATCTGACTAATCAATGGTATTCAATTAATATAAAATATAAATACCTAATACTTTTTAAGCTAGAAAGTATCACGAAAGGCTATTCATGATATCGAAGAAAGAAACTGTACTAAAGAAAAGAAATAAAGATAAGAGGATAGAGCGGTAACACATGCGTGCCGATTTAGGACTGGCCCCGCAGCAAAAGATCAATTAACTAAACGCTTTTAGTCATTAATAGCAGCCTTAAAGCTACTCCATCAGTTCTCTCGTTTAATCAATCTCTCAACTTACCCCCTAACTTAAATAACTTAAGATAAAATCCAGTCGTTAAACTTCCCTTCAGGAACAAGCCTTAATAAAGTTCCATGCCTCTAGTTCACAGAAACATCTTCGCCTTTGATACGGAGTTTATCCAACAAACGATACAGCCTCCTTTATAACGAGATCTCAAAGGGATTTATTCAATAAACAAATTGAATAACTTTTATGAATAATGAATAACATACAAAAACAATTTCAAGTTAGCAAAGTCTGAAACCACAGGGTATTTTAAGTTTATTAGTGCTGACTTTAAAATAATTTTCAGATTCCAATTACAACTAAAAACCATAACATCCAAAAATTAAAAAAAAAAAATATTAGGTTACCTCAAATATAAGTTTATAATCAAAAAATCTATAATGTGAAATCTATTAATATAATTATAATTTGTGTACCTATTACCGAGGCCAACATAAAAAATCACTAAAAATATTACAAGGATGATAAAATGAGCTTTCGAAAATTATTTATATTGAGCTATTATCCAATTATTAGTTTTACGATCCCATTTCATAAGGAAAATGAAAATTACTCATAATAAAATATAAACAATTTTTTTAAACAAAAAGACATAAGGAAGCAGATAGTTGACCGTATGAAGTACGACTCGTAGATTGTATGAAGATAGTCTGGGTGGCGGTCAATAAAGGTATTAAAATAATAAAATAAAACTATTTATTCCTGACCAACGTTTCGCCCCACAGAGCTTCGTCAGGGCTGACAGACTGAAACGGAAATGATTAATTTTTGTATAAATTAACGATTTTTCTCAGAAACATGTTATTTTCCTTTTCCGATGGTCCACGCTTCGAATTTCAATGACAGTTAGTTTATTTCTCTACTTTGGAAGTCATTAAAATTTTACAATCCTCTGTTTTCTAAGTTTTTCTTTATCCTCAGCAATGTTTTTTTTTTCAGGGACATACATTGAAATATTCTACAACCTACTCTTAACACAATAAAATATTAAATCTAAATATAAGAAGATGGTCAGGGTTGCGGTCAAGTTTCAAGTTTATTTTATACTGATACTATTTTATGTCTTCCTCCCTTTTATTTATATGTAATTTCACTTTATTTTTACATAATATTTATCCTAGCTTAAATTATCTTATTGTTGT
>NW_027107501.1:1504368-1505529 GCF_000696795.3 Halyomorpha halys
TATCAACTATCTTCTTCAATTAATTTTTTTAAGCTTTCAATTAAGATCTGTCTGTATATGATAAAAACTTATTTTCGGAGAGTTGTATAAAAATAAAGATGATTTAATTGTAAGAAATGTACTGAGAAAACCATGACAATGAGGAAAACAAAATTACAGAAGTCTCAAGAACAGCATATACAATTGCTTTGAATCACTCCAGGTGTACTTTAATTTAGAAGATAATTTATAATAAGAAATAGAAAGCCAACATTATTGCTACAATTACATTTGATCAATGAATGACGATACTTTTATTTTTATGATTCATTTATTACTTTTTTTTACTAAGCCAACGGTAAAGTTCTTCAACTTTCCCTTGATAACTCTACTTTACAAATCAGAACTGACTAAACATTTCTTTTTTCTTTTCTTTTCTTTTTTTTTATTTTAGAAGTTTGTCAGACAAAAAAACCTGACTTCCCCATTGACCCTTTCACAGCAGGTGTCTCGTCATTCTTTCAACAGATGGCTCTTTCTGAATATTACATTCATCTTGAGTTCACGCTCTGGTAAATTCTGAATTATAAATTTTTCATCATGTGATTTCTTTTTTAAGTGACATTTATAATTATTTATGACTGTATTTTAAATTAGATACTCATAAAATAAATTTCTAGTATTTTTTTTTTTTACATATTTTTAAATTGTAGCGTCAGGATAATAAACAAGATTTATCTTAATTTTTCAGAATAAGATTTTAATTATTTACAAATTGTCGATTGTTATATTATTATTAATTATTTAATAATGAACCTTATTTATAATAAATTATGAAGAAGATGGTCAGGGGTGGGGTCACAAGGAAACAAAAATAGTTACCTACTATTTATTTGTCAACATTATCCCTCTAATTTGTAGAGTTTCAGCAGCGCTAAAAAGGTACAAAAAAGAACTAAGTATATTTTGATATAATAGTATAAAATACAAAAGGTAAATTAAGGTAGGGTTAACGGTTTCCTACATTCCACTTTCATGTAATCTTAACGTACTTCTTTATTTTACTTCTTGAAGAAGTTTGTCGGGGGGGTGCGGTCAGCAAAGAACAACATAAATAAACAAAACCATATTTATTTATTTTATGCCGACGTTTCGACCTGAGTTTCAGGTCTTCATCAGGGC
>NW_027107501.1:1506914-1508971 GCF_000696795.3 Halyomorpha halys
TATTACTGATGAGATAAGAAAAACGGAATCATTTATCACATCATGTGTCGAACAGTCATTGTTATAGTACAAAGAAAGGAAATTTCTCTTACATCTATCGTTAAGAAACAAGTTAATAACAAAAACGTACTACAGAAAAAACATTAATACAGGTGTCATTTAGTTATACCACTGAAATATTCTGTAATAAAACATCATGTAAAAAATATTTTATCTAATCACTGCTGAAGAATTCTTATTTTGAATATACCAAAATTATATGAGAAATTTTATTAACGGGTCAAATTAATACTTAAGAATTATATGTACTGACGAATTTCTTGCAGAATTATCTGATTTTTTTCTATGATTAGAATACATTTTTAAAAATATTAAAAAAAAAATTAAACTTTAAACTAGTCCATTAATATAAACATGGCTAACTTGTAATGTTTTGTATATTCGCTGTTTAATACAAATTTATTTTCAGATTATATCCTTTCGAATACAGGCGAAGGAACTTGTAATGTTAATCATTAACTAGACATGATACAAATGGATATATGTCGGAGATGTATAGAGGCGGAGTATAAACTACAGGAGAGAGAGGAAACGGTGTGTTTGTTATCTGTTGGACAACACAAGGGTTGACAGATGAACAAGGCTGTGGTTTCGAGTGATCCCTGTAAATCTAGTCGTCCAATATTCACTCATCTCCATGACATAGACCACTTTGTATCTATTGATTCCTATTTAGTATGCTAATCTATAAGTTTACTCCGATTAATGTTAACATATAGTCGCTTAAACTGTGATACCACGTAGATAAAAAACAATTTTCGCTATTTACATAACAAAAAATGCTTCTTTCAGTCAAGAGAAGTATCATTTATACAAAGTTTATTTATAAACCTAAAAAACTTTGTCCCTTAGAGGTCGTTATAAACAATATTCAGTGTATGAAAAATAAATAAATCTGTACCACAACAACCCATGAAGAGTGAGGGTACAATACATTCAAAGGAAGTACTGTTACTAGACCAACGGCTGTGTAAGGTGATTTGATCAGAAGCTCGCTCGACAGATTTATCTCCGATTAAAGATACCAGCTTTATGAGACTGAATTGACCCCATAGGGATTCAGTATCCACAGGGTTGACTCACGGCTATAGCAACCAAATAATTATCAGTCACAACCGGATTCGAACCCGTATTCTTGGAGTTTATATACACAAATACATAATATATATGATATAAATACATGATGTTAAATTATGTGCTATTTACTAGCTGGCGGGGTTAATGAACCATTGGTATTAGCTTGAAATGTGATGTAGCTGGCTAGATACCAAGCGGAAGACCTCACAGCAAGACAGTGTGCGATGTTCAGAAATATCTACGGCGGATGTCTAGCTTTCTTGTAGCTTTAATCAAATTTGTTTACATTTAAAAAGGAACCGCGTATTCTAAATATAGAGGGCGTGGTTGGGGCCAGATATTAAAATTGCCGTTGCCAGGTGATCTTTAAATTAACATAATTTATCAGGCCACTAAATATCTCAACGGCTTGTCCGGGTTCATCAAAATTTATTATTGACCAAGTTGATTTTTGTTTTTTATAGGAAGTAAATTGATTCTTATTAAAATTTACCTTACTATATCAAAAGTATTACAAATAAATAGAAAAAAAAAACCTTGTACATATAATAACTTATTAAGAAGTGAATAGGAAAAATAACTTCAATCTGATAGTAAACAAAAGATTTATTCCATCCATATTATAAATAAACAAATAAAAAAAATCATTATTTTTATTTTATTGAGTAATGCTTCCTTTAGTTAAATGTATACTATAGTAAAACAATAAACACTTTAACTGATTTTAGTCGAAAAGTGGTATGCAAATTACTGGCAGCTGTTTCTTTACTTTGACGCAAGCTGGCATAAAATACTGAGGCTGGGGTGCTACGGCGCCCTCCTTTAAGTTCTATTATGAAGCCCAGCCAAGTCCCTTGTCAAAAGTCGCCCTAAACTTACTTTGTTCCTACTTTGTAACGAAAAACAAGTAGAAACTTATA
>NW_027107501.1:1510966-1513196 GCF_000696795.3 Halyomorpha halys
TAATATTACAAGTAGATATATAAAATGGTGAAGATAATTTTTATATTAATATTTCCAGTATACATATAAAATAGTGAAAATAATATTTATATTAATGTTTCCAGTATAAATATAAAATGGTGAAAATAATGTTTCTATTAATATTATCAGTAGAAATATAAAACGGTGAAGATAATTTTTATATTAATATTACCAGAAGAAATATAAAACGGTAAAGATAATTTTTAAATTAATATTTCAGTATAAATATAAAATAGTAAAAATAATGTTTATATTAATATTTCTAGTATAAATATAATATGGTAAATATTTTTACTATCACATTTTTTATTATTATATTCTATATAAACGTTGGTTATTATGGCAAAACGTTGGATACAAACTAATAGTTTTTCTGTTATTTTATACACCTTTGTTAATGAGTTCTTAAATAACTAACCGTTAGTCCTAATCAGTTAATTATCTTCTCCAGCCCATACAAGTTACTTCATTTCGAACTGGTAAATAATCTAAGATAATCCTCAACAAAGTTAAATTGCCGCCAGAGGGTCGGGGAAAAGCTAGGGGAGGAGGGTCCCGGCAGATGCGAGGCAGGCCCATCTGCAAGGGGCCCCATTCATATTTAAATTTCGGCAAAATTAAAGCCCCTTTCCAAAATCAAATTTTCGTTTGCTTTAAGTTATTCCACGCTTGGACGTGCCTACTAATTAAACTCCTCCTGGTTGGTTCAATCCTCAAAACCGTATCGACGCTATGTCCGAACTCGTTAACTTGAGGCATCACTGCGCTAATGACGCACAGTGGAACGCATGTATTATTACAAGGATGGAAATATTTTGTATGGACATTTCTTATCTTCAATCCTTTATGTTAATTTTTGAGAAATGCCTCATTTTTCGGGAACACGTTTTTAGAACTACTGAAAGCGAACTGACGTAAAAGAAAGAATAAGGAATGTGTGATCAGTGATTAACACAAATAAGTAAAACTAATTTTATTAATATCGACGTTTCGGTCAGAATTTTAGTACTAAGAACAAAAAAACAATAAGAAGATAATAAAGGTATATAAATAATAATGTAAGGAAATGTATAGTGTAAATACTATAAGAAGATAAAAGGAGTGTGAGTACATAGTAACATTAAAATTATAATAGAAAAGAGAAAAATAAAAATAATATATATATGAAAATCAAGTAAGTAAATATATAAACAAAATGAGAATTATTTGAAGTTAAAGTTATGAGTTTAAAGTTCAATTTATACATATTTACTTACTTGAAAATCCAGAATGTAGATATATGTATGTACACTATAAACTTTAAACTCATGACTGTAACTTTAATAAAATTTTCATTTTGTTCATACATATATTTAATTATTTGATTTTCATATGTACATTACATTCTTTTTCTTCCCTCAATTTCTAAATTCTAATCCTCTTTTTTTCTTCTTATACTATTTATGTACCTATACTATCTTTGTATTGTTTTTTGTTGTTAGCCCTGAAATTCTGGGATTAATAAAATTAATTTTACTAAAATCATTATGAGAACATATTATACACAATATTAAAATTATGAAAGAGGAATGAAAAAATAATAGACATATGAAAATACAGTAAGTAGGTATATGTATGAACAAAATGAACTTTGAACTTTAAATAATTTAATTTTTGTTCATACATATATATAATTACTGGATTTTCATGTGTATATTATTTCCTTTTTCTCCCCTCTTTCATAATTTTAATATTATTATGTTCTCATACTGCTTTTATCTTCTCACAAAATATTTTCTTCCGATTCTACTAATGTACCTATATTAGTCAATGAAACTGATTAACTGATAATATAATAATTTATACACATGAAAGTAAATTAGCTTAACATAAAGTCAATACATTTGATATACATTCACACATAGATACAATATTTATATCCCGTATTGGAAACCTGAAGCAAGTTTTTCCGCTCTCATATGGAAAGCAAAGCAGGACTCTAAGAGATCTCACAAAAGGTCTCGGGGCAATTGCCGTTTCAAATTGAACCGGCAGGATTAGAAAAGTAAACTTGAGCTAAAACACATATGAATTCGATTTCGTTTAATAGACTGATTATAAACAAATTGTTTTGTGTGCATAAAAAATATTCTAAACAAATTGTTTAGAATAAAAATCATAAATAATGGACAAGGTTGGTTGTTAAATTAAAAATATTGAATCTAATCGA
>NW_027107501.1:1513655-1518975 GCF_000696795.3 Halyomorpha halys
ATAAAATCAGAATCCAGCATGATCAGCAAGCAATGACAATTATTTCGAGTTTATCCTTGATCCATACTTCCTTCGGACAAAATAAATTTTAAAGGAGTTCGCTATTCCAAAACATAAAATGCCAAAAGGTAATACAAGGAATATTGTTAAGTGTATGTACATGTAATGTACTGTACAAATCAATTTTTATGTAGAGAATATGAAAAGAAAAAAATCGATTAGTTACATCGGAGATAAGATAATTCAATAACTACTTCAGGTTAACCAATTTGTTTCATTAAACTGAATTAGGCGATTTTAATAATGCTGATGTGAGATGTACACTTTTATGTGATGAGTTTTTCTGTTCTAGCGATGTCTGAATTGTCAAAACTAATTGGTTAGATATTTACTGCTATTTGTGGAACATACGGATTTCTTTTTTGAGTTATTTATATTTTATTCTATATATTAAAAAATGCACACAAAGACATTTAGAAATGACTTTTAAAAAGAATTCTAGAAAAAGGAACATCGAGTCGGTAACGAATTCACAATGCATTATTAAATATAAAAACAGGGTAAAAAATATAAGAAGGGTTTTGCATATTATAAATTCCCAAATAAATATTATAATTTGCTAAGAATGAATATAGTAGATTAGCAGATAATTTCAAGGTCAGAGCCCTTTTAGAGAACATTTTCAACCAATAAAACTAGTCTATAAAACCCATAATTGATAAAGAATACAATTAACTATGAGAAAAAAATTATACAACGAATTATCTAAATTATATAATAGTTACCTTTGGCAATTAAATAAATTCTTGGGATTATAGTTGAGATAGACGATTAAATTGATATATTTTTTAATTATTTTAATGATCTAAATAATAGTAAAAAATTTACATTATTTCTTATCCTATAACTATCGCCAATCTACATAAAATTAATTAATCTGAGGGAATAAAGTAAGCAGATGAAGTTTAATTATGAATTATTAATTATAACAAAAATATCTTTTGATTCTTATCGCTCAACTGTGTTTATTTTTCATCAAGGAGGCACCTAAAATATTCATTTACTTACACTATTATCAAAAAACCTTCCTTCACCAGGTTAGGACTCTGTTATCAACAAATTACAATACTTAAAAAAAAAAAAATTAAACAAAGGTGAATAAATAAAAAATGTTAGAAACGAGATGAATGCTGGTTAAATTTTTTTTATCAATGTAAATAAAAATAAGTTTTTAAGTTATGCTTCCTAAAAATAATAAAGAAAAAATATTTTTATTTTTAGTTGCAGAGCGATAAACCTTATATGGTCTTCATCGATTGGTTGTTATTTATTGAAACAAGTAGGAATATTACATAGTTATAAATTCCTGCCATTTGTAGGAATTGTTTAATTGCATTAATTAAATTGATGCAAGTGAAAGATAAAATATATTAAGCAGTAATTTGTCGAGACTTAATCTGGTAAAGGTAAGTTCGTGTAATAGTGTTGTTGTGTGTATAAGGAAAATTGTTAAAAACTTAAATTGATTTAATAAGAATTTAAATATTATATTCTTTGTAGTTAACAATTTTAAAAAATATATTACAAGAAACTGTGATATTAATTGATGAATATATATATTTTTTAAAAATATTATTGACTTAAACAATCCTGTGATAGGACACATTTTTATAACATAGACAAATCAATTTTAATATATGTTAGTGAAAATACAATGTTAGGTGTTGGGTGGAGTGTAAGTAAATAATATGAACATCTTAGGTGCTTCCTTATTAATGGTCAGTGGGCCGACACGTCGGAGAAAAATGAAGGAAGTTAAGAGATGAGGATCAAAGGATATTGGTATTTTAATTTAAGTTACCCACTCTCAAACAGCAAATTAATAAATGATAAATTAATAAAGCATTATATATATATATATAATCAAAATTAATTCAATTATAAAATACAGAATGATATATTTTTAATTTAAATATAGGTTATAGAATTAATAGTGATTAGTGGCTATCAAAAAAATTCTGAAATAAAATGTACGTTACATTTTTATTGCACGGTAAGCGTTTAAAATTTTTAATACATTAGCTGATTTTTTAGGGTTTAAATTTTTTTGTAGTTTTAATAAATAGAAATATTGTAAATTATTATCGGAACTTGAAGTAGGACGAGATATTTCAGGAAGGTGTTTTTCCAGGAAGGACGGATCTCGACCTACCTGGAGGTAGGTCGAGATCCAAGGGCCCTTGTATCCATTGTGACAACCACTCCTCCCCTTCTTCAAAGACGCTTTTTTATTAACTTTGATATATCACGTTTCCATTCAGAAATCCTGTATAATGTGAAAAAGAGATCGATTTAATTTCAATTAATTAATTTAGTTGCATGAGGAAGGAGGGATAATCCATTTGGATATTCATTTCGCTATTAAGCGTAAGTAGCATTTTATTGAATTAAGTCCAGAAATTTAATCTAACAGTGGTTCCCAATTTCTTTTTTTTTACCAAGACACCCTGTTTTTACAAAAATAATTTTGGGGAACCCTTGTCGAGTTAAAAAAAAATCTAAAAATGACGCCATAATCATCCTCAGAGCGGTTGAGTATGTGGAAAAAAAACAGTGCAAAGTAAATACTAGAATGAACTCACTTAATACAAGTGACACAGCTGCGGAAGAAGTGCTGGGATCTTTTTGAGCCTGCTTTGCCTTCCACAGTGGGTCACAAGGTTTGGTTCGGAGTTCCCCAGGTAGAATGTAAATATGGTTCATAGGGGTGAATGTATATTTATTTAATTGTTTTTGCATTGTACATAAATGTTTTTTATTATTTGATCAGATTTATTTTATTATATTATTGATATAGATTCACATTTATACAAATCATGATAGTATTTTCTTGTATTAATATATTTCTTTATTATTACAATTTTAAATTTAATTTTTCTTTTAGTTTATTTCAGTGAGTACTTTGTTATCATTTACATTACTTTTTTTTATTTATCTCTTCCACTTTTGTTCTTCTCTTTCTGTATATATAGTATGAATAAATATTTCTAATATACTAATACATAATGCTCTTAATTCGTGGGAGATTGTAATTATTTCTCCAATAAATATTATAATAAAAAAAAATGCACCATATCTTTGCTATTTTTGTTATTTAAAATGTTTTTATTATTTATTTATTTCTTTTTATTTTTTGAAAGTGGAATTCGCTTGCGTGACCCCTGCCATATGCTTGTGGCATCCCAGTGTACCACGGCACCCATTTTGGAAACCGCTGATCTACAAGGTTTAGTAGGTGAACTCTGTGGGAGCTGTGGAACGCTGACATTCGTGATTGATTTGACAAGGAGTGACCAAACATTTAACATGAAATGGACACCATAAACTGGAACAACATAGCCTTCGAAATACCCTTTCACTGTACATAAATTAGGGCTACAGAAAATTTATGGTACTCAAGTTTTCTTATGGTAATGAAAACCAATATAATTTAAAAACACTTACTCCGTGACATTACATAACTAAAATTACGGCGATTGAAATTGACTAAGGCTATTGGGTGGGGTAATAAACTAATCACTTAAAAGGTAGCCAGGAATGACAGGTAAACGACCAAAACGTAGAGGGGAGGATTCAGGCAAAGATTATTGGCGTACTATGGGTTCATCAGGCCATATTATTATCTTAATAAACATCAGGGCAGTTAAAAGATTATATGTTAAATTCTTAAGCCAAGAACACGGTAAGAAAAAAAAATCCAACTCGTATTTTACCAGACACGAAAATAAAATATGTTTCTTCATTAATGATATTACCCCTCCACTATTTTTTTTTCTGTTCCTTTTAAGTTGAAATGATTTATTTGTTCAAGAAATATTTTTCATCCAACCTCTAGCTTTACTATACAGCTTATCAATAATGATTATTTGACGTAATCACGGTGTACTCTTATTACTAAAATTTACTTCATAAAAAAAAATAGAAATAGACATTTTTCCGAGATACGATGTCTTTATATCACTTCATAGCATAAACTCGGCAAGTCCAATTAAATTGTTTTTAATATTAGCTAGGTCTTATCTCATTCAAACAGAGTAACAAAGCTAAAATGACAATTTTTTAGAAATTCTTCCTCTAAGTATCTTTAATTGTGTTTATTTTAAAAAAAAAAAAATAAACAGTTCTCATTTTTTACGAATAATAAAAAATGGATAAATACAAAATATCAAAGTATTTTATGAGTAACTAAATGAGAAAGAAGTAAAAATAGATGCATCTGGTTCGAATTTGAAAAAATTGAGACTACTCAATCTTTCCTGATCGGTTCCTTTCTGATCGCTGATTACGGCTTCTTTAATGTTTTGTTAAGCTGTTGTATTCCACGCAGTAACAAAAGTTATATTCCCAGCTGGAGAAAACCTAAAATACGAATTTTTATAGCAACACAAACATTTTTGAGGGTATGGAAAGTTGTGTGAAGCGCGCATTGCACCAATTTTTTTCTGATCCTATTTTTTTCCTATCTATTTTAAAGTTTTATTGAGCCACGTAAATTTATTTAAAATTTAACATAAATTTCTTAGTTTTGTTGAGCGTTTCAAATTTATATTGAATAACACTTAAGATTGATCAGTAAATTCAACGTTAATCATAAAGGTCATAGTTTAATATGGGGTTGAGCGGATGGTTCAGCATTAAATAATTTTATTTCGAATATCTTGTTAACAAAGAGTATGTGATATTTTAGGAGTTTTCATGATCTTTAGTTTAACATGTTTTGTTAAATGCAAAAACTTTTGTTAAATGGAGAAATATTTCGTTCTTTTACCATGTTAAAACGATCTAACATGATTGAGAGTCAGTTACTAAGTCTGGAGTATGAAGTCACGTATAGATCAGCTGAGCTCTTCACCATTTTGTTTGTTGTCGCTTGTTTGTTTGTTTTTATTCAGTGGCGCCAAACTTCATTGGTCATCAACGCCATTTATATTTTATTTAATTTTGCTAATATTCATTAAATGTTATTTATTTTTTAATTTGGTTACTTATTTTTTTTTTCCCTTCCGATCAAGTTATATTTTTGTCAGTAAATTTTGTGATTTTAAAAATTGAAACCAATTTTATTGCTTATCATCGTATCCAAGAGTTTTTGAGATATCTTGGTTTACTTCTAAGCTATTGAGGTGTGGTGTGAAATATGGGCATCGCTGGAAAATATGGCTTATTGTTATATTGCTTTTGCAATATGTACTGGCAGTTCGGAGGCGTTTCTTTTGTAATAAGATAGGAGTGGGTGAGCCTCGTGTGACCTATTCTCAGC
>NW_027107501.1:1519965-1521498 GCF_000696795.3 Halyomorpha halys
ATACTTATAACATTTAACATAGTAAAACATTTTACATTTAACACAACATCATGAATACCTCTATTGTAGGAAGATGGTCCCAATACGGAAATTTAAAGAAGGAATGAAAAGTATAACTTAATATCGTTGTAGTACTTACATATTTTATAGAACAAAAAAAAAAAAACCGATTTGATGAAATATAAAACTATTTAACAAATAAAAACTATAAAAGTGCAGGCAAGTATAATTGACGATTATAAAAAAAAAAATTATTTTTAATAAATTATTTTTTGTAAAAATAAATGTGGGTTTAATTAGAGAGAAATGAATTAATTACAAACTATAAAATTTAAATTAACAGTATTTACATAAAAGTAAAGAAAAAGCAAGATTCCAGACTACAAATTGCCTGATTGCCCGAGAGCAGACCACCCACATTTTAACTTAACTATTCCAGTCCTGCAGCAACTCAATGAACCAACATCAAACATCACTTCCTTCATCAGTAGAAGGCAACTGATACTTTCTATTTGCATTGCAGAGATGCCTTTCGAAATTCGATATCAAGGGAAAGTTAAAAAAAAAGGGGTTTTAAAAAAACTTCGGATGTTCGGAGTACATAAGGGCACTAAAACAAGTAAAAAATTTTAATATCAGCTCAGTGTTCTTTATGTTCTAAGAGAGATTATTTTTTGATAGGATACCATGGATTGTGCAATTCCAATCACTGAACAATCAGTTCTTACACTGATCTTGCAAAAAATCATGAAGAAGTTTTATAAAATATATTCTGCAATTTAAAAAAAAAAAAACAGCATTTAAAAATAATATTTAAATATAGTTTCATGTGGATTTATGAGTTCATATTACCCTTGAAAGAAATATAAGTAGGACAAAACCTACATAATAGTTTAAGGTTAGGTAAGATCTTTCTTGGCAACGTGTGCATGTTTGCATAGTATGGTAATGTTACCGTTGAATGGCAAGTAAGGGAGGGAAATAAGAGATTTGAGTAGATAATTAACTAGAGCTATAGGGAATTTATAACAAGATTAAAAGATAATAATATATATCTATTTTATTATTATAATTACAACTGATTATTAGCAGTATCTGAAAACTTACTAATAATCATTAGCATACCTTAATTTTAATTTCACTATCTGTTATTATTTTTAGGCCCTTTTTAAGTGTATTTATTTGATTTTGGCAATAAACTTCGATTAAAAAAAGATTTTTTTTTCGATAGTCTCATTGAAAGAAAAAAATTATTAGCATTAATAATTTTACATCTGGGAAGATAGGTCCTATTTAAATCTGAAGAATACATTAAATCTTTTTGATAACATAGTTTAAAAAAAAATTAAAATTAAATGTATCAATTATATAAAATCAAAATAAAAAATCTCTGTAATATGGCCACAACACACACACGTTAGAGCATGTAAATAATCCGTCAGTTGACATTTATTATTGAATTATTTAATCACTTCACCAATTTAAATTAATATTATCTGGACATACGGAGTTGAGCTTTGGGGCTCCACTAAA
>NW_027107501.1:1521723-1533526 GCF_000696795.3 Halyomorpha halys
TAGATCATCGCTCGGCCAAACCTTTCAAATCACTCGGTATTTTGGGAGATGGCCTCAAACCACCTCCCAGGGATTATCCTATCTCAATGCATCTAAGATAACAAGCAGAATAAATTTAAAAAATACAATCTAAGTACAAACTAAATTAACCCTCTTATCCGTAACGAAACACTAAGTTTTTTGTTTTGTTTTTCTCTATATATATTTTGGTTGCAATTAACAATATTAAAAAAAAAAAATTGTACAACTTAATTTTTATATCAAGGTAGCTCCTTACTAATTATTTTGTTTTACTTCTTAAAAATGAAGTTCGGTATCACTTTTAGCACTTGGTAATAGGCGATAAAAACTACAAGATAAAAATTGTCGTTAATTAAAAAAATATTACAACTATCAATGTAGATAAAATATTATTATCACTATCAATACAGAAAACTTTTTTTATCATTTCGAATTATTTGGTATTATTTGGTGGTTTAGGTTCACACTATTATATTTAATCAATTTTACTTTCTTCTTTTAAATTTATTGTATTGTACCTACATTGTCTTCATTAGGGGTATTCATGATGTTTTTTAAATGTAAAATGTTTTACCATGTTAAATGTTATAAGTATAGGATTGTTAGCAGTCCTATTTAAAGTCATGTTAAATGTTAAATGCATAAGAGCTCCAAACGGATTTTCTGAACAGCTTCTTTTATATTCTATAGTTACGTATATTCTATATATTCTATAGTTACGTTTCCACATACTTAATTCATGCTAAAATACATAGCCTGACCAATATAAATAGTCATTTTTTTTTATAAATCACTATTGTGAATGTTTTTCTTTTACCCTCCTATCGGGCAAAATAAAAGTCCTCTAGAAGGAAAACGTTCATAATTAATAGGGGTATTCATGATGTTGTGTTAAATGTAAAATGTTTTACCACGTTAAATCTTATAAATATAGGATTATGAGCAGCCCTATTTGAAGTCATGTTAAACGTTAAATGCATAAGGGCCCCTAGCGGATTTTCTAAGCAGCTAAGCCTTTATGTTTATAACCTTTCCTTCCAGAGCCTCATATTATTGTTTACTTCGAATTTGATTTAAGTTTCAGTTTTGATTTAAGCAATTTATTACAACATGCCTAGAGTGAGTGAAAAGTGGAATTTGTGTGAAAGTTTAGCTTATGTGTGTCTATTGATCTTCAAACTTGTGAGGAAGAGAATGAAGATTAGCTGATTGACAACTGTATTGAAAGTTTTTGAGTTTAGGTTGTTACTAATTTTCAATATTTTATTGTGCATCTTTGAATAAAATTATTATGTTCTAAGAAAAATGATTACCCACTTTTTTAGTATTTATTGTATTAATGAACCCATTATCCTCCTATCTTCAAACCTTATGTATTGTTTAAGAATAAAATTACTTATTTTCAGTAATTTCTTTGAAAAATTTTCTAACAAGGATATATAGCATGTTACATGTCAGGTAAAACTTAATTTAAATAGCTACAAAATGTCACTCCTCCCATGTTTCTACCTTAATCATGAGTGGAGCTATTTGTATTTAAAAAACTAGCCATTAACAATTTAGAAAACTATAGAGCTATAATTTCAAAACTGGCGAACATGATTTAATAAAACTTGGATGTTCCTCTTAGGAGCCAGGAAGCTTTATGGAAACTACTTTGGTGTCAAATTTTATTAGATTATGAGATAATGAGGTAAACAAGTATTTGAAATGTGTTGATTTGACATGAAATCAATAAGTTCAATTATTTTGTCAATCGGACTTCTTTAAAAGCTCTAGTTTTAATTTTTTTAATTCAATTTTTTTTTGTATTTTGATTTTACGAAGCTTCAGCTCCTCCGCAATCCTTTCCTTTTCAAATTCAAATCGCTCCCTATCCAACACAAGGCGGCCTGCTAATCCCTCTTCTGTTTTTTTTCTCCGTTGTATTATTAAAGTTATCCATTGTGATTTAGTATCAGGGGTATGAAATAATAACTAGCACAAACGAAAGAACTAACCTGACACAACAAACAAAAATGGTAACGAGCTCAACTGGTCTATTGTGTGAAGTCATTCTCCATTTAACAGAGCAAGTAACAGACTTTCAGCCATGTTACATGTTATTTCGTTTTACCACGGCAAAAGAAGGCAATTTTTTTCCATTTAACATGAGTTTTCCCATTTAACATGTTAAACTAAAGATCATGAATACCTCTAATATAGTGAAATTTCATTATATATGTATAAGTTAATGGTTCGAAAACAGAAAGACTGATAAAGAGAAAGATCATAGAGAAATGACCAACTCGATTGTTACTCAAAGACTGATCTTTGTTGTTTTTGACAAGTATAAAGGATGCAAGCCTAAAAAATGTCGATGTTAAGTTAAACACATAGTCATACTCAGAAAAAAATAAATAAAATTATATGAATGCAGTTTGTTCACAAAATTGTATATTATGATAATATCCTTGTTAAAAGTTTTATACAGAAATTTTTGAACTTCATTTTTTGTCTCCTGAAAAATCAAGAAAGAATCTGGACTTAGATTCTTTATATTTATCAGTACAGATAGGTAGTATAAAACCAATTAACAAAAAATGATATATGTATAATTATATAAATGTAAAATCATTTATTATTATATAATATAATTATACACACACACACACACACAGAGCAAATTGATTTTTAATTTTTTTCTTATCCCATGCTGTTTATTCAGAAGAGATAAAGTGAAAACTACTTCATGTATGATATTTCATTAAAAAATAATATAATAAAAATCGAATACCTTTATAAGCGGATTATTTTTTAATACTTTTTTATGTAGGATTATTTTCAATCCGTTCAAATTCAGAAAATTAACGAGTTTTAAAAATAGATTTATGTGTTTCGTTTATTTATTGCGGATCAGAGAGGGCTCTAAAATTCTACGGACTACGGAGCTCCCCGTAATCTTCAAAGAGCTTATTTGAGCTTTAAAAAAAAAAAAATAAAAAAGAGTAAATGAGTTGCAAATAACCCTATCGTTCTCAGGTTTTTTATGGTACACTCGGCATTTTAACTGATCTCAGGGCATTTAAAAACAATAAAAAAATAATTGATTTCTAAATGCAAACTAAATTGATTTTTGACATTACCAACTAACTGGTGCAAGTTTATTTCATATTTAAAAACTACAATTTTTTTTTTCGGGTACGGTCAAAAAAACTCAAATAGTAATTAAACTATTAATTGTAAGCCAACGTTTCATCCCACTTTGTAGGGTTTCATTAGGGCTCAAAAAGATACAAAGAGCTAAAATAATGAAAATGTAGAGTAAGAGAGTAAAATGAAATAAAAGTAAACTAAGCTAAAAATTATTTAAAATATGTAAAGAATTCTTTACCTTTCCGTCATTCATACTTTGTTCATTGTTTTGTTTTTTTCTTGACCTTTATTTTATTCCTATTTTTAGTATGAACTGCATTTTTATATTTCTCTTTTATCAACTTTTTTATTTGTTATTATTTCCGTCTTCATTAATGGTCCAATTTTTTTTTTTTTTTTTTTTGTAATTTTTATTTATTCATACTTTCCTCTGTAAATATTATTTTAATTTTACTTTGTTCATTCAAACTTTCACATATTTTAAATCATTTTAGCCATAATTTATTTTTATTTTTGTTGCTTGTGTCTTTTTTCGCCCTGATGAAGCTTTGCAAATTAAAATAGTTTTCTTGATATTTGAGTTATTTTTACCACACCCGGACCATATTCCTTTAATAGAAAGAATTGATTTATAAAAATAATTCAATAAATCGAATTGTTTAGGGAAAAATCATATTATAAACAGTGTACTATAATGCTTTTCAAGAAAAAAAAACAACAAAAAAAACATAAATATAAAAGAACATTTTATCATAACATTCTGATGTAAATCAGAACATTTTCAGAGGTACTAGTAAACATCAAGAGCTACAAAAATAAACAATTACAGATTTACAAAAATAAAAAAATAAAAAAAATAATCAAACGATATTCAAACTTTTATCTCAAATGATATGTGTGAATATATAATATTATATATTTATTTTAGTAAATGAAAATTTATTATTAAAAATGTGAAAAAATAAGTTGTCTCTTCGTATTTTCCGTTTGAGGTTTTTATATAATTAACTTTTACAGTTACTAAGGGGTTTAAAGATTGAAAAAATGAATGAGTTAATTTGTATATGTATTTTAGTGGGTAGGACATATTTAAATATCAACACATCTTAGTAAAAATATTAATTAGGAAATAACAAAAACCTAATAGATGTTCCGTTTATTCATATTTACTTAATTTGTTTTCTACTAATATAATAACATAATTATAGGTAATAAATAAAACTGGAACTGTATATTAATTTATGTGTTTGAATTATGCCTTTGAGCTGAAGAAGAAATAAAAAATGTAAACTTAAAACAGGTTCCAGAGTTAATGGTCGAAGGCTTGATTATGTCATAAGAGAACATTAACAGCTTTCAGAGCCGTAGTGCCAACAAATTTACGACTCCGTCTCACACTAATTACAATATTCCAATTGCTTTATTTGCATTTTTCATTTGTTATTTCTTTCCCTCCCTTTTGGTAATAGAGACAAACTGAAGTGAAAAAGATATATACATAAAATACATTATTAAAATACAAAATATTTTTTTATTTGTTTAGATAAATACATAAAAGTATGTTAATTAGTTTTAAGAAATAATCATGTTGAAAAAGTCCAGGTTAAAATAGTAGAACCTACACATATTTATTTGTAGATTAAATACAAAATAAAAAAAATTATTTATTGTGACAGTACTTCTTAAAGTTTTATGACTAATAATTATATAACAATTAATGGACTGGATAGTCTGGTGAGTCCATATTTAAAGGCAATTTAACTTAGGATAATATTCACTTTTTTTCTCTTTTTTTTCAGAAATCTTACATTTTCTGTCACAAAAAAATATCGAATAAAATGTCTATATAAACAAAAATAAGTACCACTACAATTCATGGAGGGTCAGGGGGTGCAATACTTTTACAGAAGTACTGTTACTAGACCAACGGTCGTGCAAGGAGGTGATTTGCTCAGAATAACGCTCGACCACCAGATTTTAAGGACACCCTCTTTATGCGGCTAGATGGACTCACGGCTACAGTAACAGAATAAATAATTATCTGTCAGCCGGATTCGAATCCAATTCCTTGGAGTAAGTAGCACAGTACTTCTGAGCCTCTCCGCTCCCAAAATGGTTATATAACCGTCAACAATTTTCAAATATTTATTTAATTTGTCTTTTTTTAAAAAAAAAAATACAAGCTAGCATTGAATTGAAATAACACTAAAGCATGCTAGCGAAAAATATTTATCATGTATGCTTGAGCAAAAAAGATTGATCAAACATATTTGAGCATGCGTAATCACTTCAAAATCCGAGTTAATTTTTAAAAATGAAACGTCATAAAAATATGAAGCACAATCTCGGAACGGAAGTTCTTAAAATTTCTATTCGCTAAAAACTGAAATAAGTTGAGAGATTTCTAATGTAAAATGGTACTATAGGATGTTTTGTAAGGAAATAAAAAAAAATCCACTGTTAGATATGCCAGAGACAGTTGAGCAGTGCTTAGAACACAAGTGGCGGACAAATTAGTTTGGGCCACGATTTGGAGCAAACTTTCTTGTTTAATGCAGCAGAGGATTAAGCTTCTCCGTTAATTGCTTAGAGGCTCCTCGAAGCGGGACATCTTAAATTTATTATCTGCATTGGCTGAGAACTGCGGGTGCGAGGCGGTAATTAAAACTTTAGTAATAGTTATTACTAATAAAATGGAAATACAGATATTAATAGAGATATTTTAATATTTATAATGATATTGCTCATCAAGAATTTTCATCAAGGAACTACATAAAATAGTACCTAGTTGAGTGTAATGGAAATATCTCCCTCATTAAATGTACTTTATTTAGGAGTCATAAAAGGTGCACTGGAATGTACATCATTATTCTTTCTATTTACTACAGAAATTGAGGTAACTAGTGAGCTTTATTATAATTACCTAACAATGTTGTCTTCACTTATTTACGTTACATAACATCTCTCCCTACTTAGTACAATATTTATTATCTAATTTGGAACCAATGTTGTTTAATTTCTTTTTAAATAGCCAATTGGATCGGGAATCACAAATGGAGTCAATAGAAGATTACTTCAAAAAAAGGTTCATAAAGTTCCACTCCCAGTTGCCGACAGTTAAAGGAGCAGTGACTTGGGAAACCCAACCACAATCCGAAGACCGAAGCCCAGGCTACTGCAGGAAATTCTGTTATAAATTCTATATTTATCAATTCTGTTATAGTCATTACTTCTATTTTATTTATTTATTTTTTCTCTTGTCCTTTTTTTCAAATTAACCATTTTTTTCTCTCCCACCATTACAGGGCAGTTATTTGTTTTGTTAGGTCTGGGAATGTCATTATTTTTGTTATTAATTTTACTTTTCTCTCTTATTAAGAATTATTAATTTTTTTTTATTTATAAAGTCATATTATATGGTTAAACAAAATGTAACTCTTACAGGTCCACCAGGTATTAAATAAAAATAAAATATACTTTTTTTTTACCAATAAAAATATTTAATAATTTAAAACGTAAATTTACTTCAATTGTGATAATACTTTAATAAGCATTAACCTGATATCGAACATATTCATATACTTCCATGTTTATATTGTTCATAACTCTATTCAATAGAATTATTAAAGAAATTTCAAGTAATTTTGTTTTAATTTTAAGATATAGTCAAAATTTTAAAACCTAAATTAGAAAATACGAAAAAGAGTAATTTAAAAAGTTTATAAAATTTAATATTAACTATTACGATTATTTAATTGATAAATAGCAAGATTAAAAATGTATTCTATTTAACTAAAAACAAGTTATATAAGCCATTCTGTTGACAGAGTGGCTAACTCTTTTCAGTATTTATTAAATAACATTATGACCTTTAATAAATGATTATATGCAGAATATAATTTTATTATCCTGTTATATTTCTAACATTCTTATGCAAAAGAAAAAGTCAAGTTATTTTCACAACAAATATTACTAAAAGAATTCCAGAGAATTATTGAAATTGGAGTAACCATTCTGTCAACTCAAAAACTCATATTATTCCAGACAGCAATACAGAAGTGAACAGTAACCAAGTTAAATATTCCTTCCATAATTATTTTTACATTGTGCCACATGGTAATAATATTTTATTAACTTCCTGCAAAATGTTAATAAAATATGAGTAACAATTACCAAAAATTAAATTATTAACTTAATAAATTAGTGGTTTAAATTATGCAATATTTATATTTTTAAGCGAAATGAAGGTCCGATTTGTAATCAAATTTGTCATAATCCAATGGCTATTAATACACCAGATATAAGACTAGCTATTTATATGTATAATAGGAAAAATAAATAAATTAATTTTATTAAAATTAATCATGAAAAATGATCGAATATCAGAAAGACTAAGAAACAATCATATTTTTAAATTAATGAAATTTGGATAAGAAGAGGATATTTAAAACAATTACGATATAATCGTAATTCATTGTCAATAACATACCTTAAGCGGACCAACAGATGTTTCTTTTGAAAGGATTTTTGAAATACCAACCTGTAAAAAAAAGAAATAGAAATTTTAATAATTCATTCAATAAAAAGTGTAACTATTAAATTTAAAAACTTTTATTTAAAATAAAATATTAAATTTAATAAGTTTTCAATAGTAAAATTCAGCAATTACATGTCATGTAAAATTCAAGAGTCTCAACAAAACAACACAGAAATAAAAATTTTATGCACTTTTATTTCAACTTTGAGCATTATAAAATAAATGCGTAATTCAATATAGTAGATATAAAGGTAATAAATATGAAAAAAGGTGGTACAGAAGGCTGTAAAATTCAATTACGGAATGTAAAAGAAAGTAAGATAATCATTCAGTAATCATAATAATTTATAAATACAAAGAAGCATCAACTTCATTTTATATTAAAAGAAAATTCCTTATTTTTTTCCCTCCCGCAATGATTGCCTTTGATGACAAAAAAAAAAGATATTGCTTTAGGTTACCATAAAAAAGAAGTCATTGATGTCTCAACTTCACCTCAAAGCAATCATGCAATTAATTTTTTTGTCACTTGAACCGTCTCTCATGACACTTTTTTTTATTATTTAATAATACAAGCTATCGATCATTTTTTTTTTATTCATTTAATGGAATAATATTAATCTCAATTTCCATCTAATGAATTTTTAATGCTCTGAGGAAAACATGTGATGAGCTCAGCTGCTAGTTGTGTTAGTGACAGTTTTGAGCGTTCTTCTGACTAAATCCCGTATTTTTTCCTTTCCTAGACGTTTTAAAATAGAACATAGATCGATTTTTATGGCCCTGCTCGCTCTTGGGTTACCAAGGACGCCCACTATGAAAGCCATAGCCACAGATTTTCCACTCTTGAAACAAATACACAATATGGCGATGAAGTTGGTGTGATCTGAGCTTAATGCATACAGAAAAAAATCGTATTGATTCAAACTTAAATTTTAAGTTAATTTATTTAAAAAAAAAACAACATAAAAAAGTAATCCAAGGTATCGCTGATGCAAATATCTTAATCATACCTCTAGTACAGTTAATTAGGCAACCCAAACATTAAAACCGACTTCCCTAGTATTTTTGATCCCAAAAGAACATCAAATGTAATAGTTAAAAGCCCCACAAGTTAGTGCGTCGAATATAGGCGTGGAGAGAGAAAGGTTTAATGAAGTAAAAACAGCGTTTCTTCCTCAGATTTCCGTTTACATCTCGAATACTAAGGCGCTTTCTGTAAATACTGTTCATAATAAAAACGAAATTTATTAAATTCGCTACCAAAGAGATAACCTTCACAACACACGCACGCGCACGTACATACACACACTCACGGCACACGCTAAAATATAATATGAAACCATATAAAAGTAAAATATATCAATTATAATAGATAATAATATGAAATTATCCATATGGTCTCAACATGTTTATTTTTCTAAAAACTCCTACGTTTCGGCCATTCTCAACGATATCTTATTTACTTATTTACTATTTACGAGAAAGCAAGAGACCGTGCAGACAGCGTTGGCAGTGGTGGAGGCTCTGGTTCTTGTAGGAAGTGTAGTGCCATAATAATAATAATAATTAATATTCTTAAAATATTTATATATTTACAATCGTACAGGGTAAAAATATTTTTAAATTAGGATACATCAATGTTAAGTTTTAATAGTGAAAATATAGTACTATTATTGAAAGCTAAAACCTCCTAGATGGTTTTGCAAAAATAAATAAATGGCTGAAGAAATGAAGACTCGGAGGGAAATAATAATAGTAGGCAGGATGGGTCAAATAAATCTTGTGTTTTAAAATAACAAATATTGTAAATAATTATTCCAAGGAAAAAAAAGAAAACAAATTGTTTAAATAAAAATTATTACGACATATCTTTTGATTTTTGGTTCATAGTGTTTACAATAATTAATTATAAAAAATAAAATATTTATAGTTATAGAACGATTACTATAAATATATTTTTAGCCATTACCAAAGGAGAAGAATCGCATAAGGGGTTTAAATGACAGAGGGAGGCTAAAAGTTCAATGCCAAAAGCCCACTAGAATGTGTTTCCTTGGATCAAGCGCTACTTATCCAATTCTAACGTAATTGCGTTTCGAGTTATTTCCACGTCCGCAATTTCCTCAATTCCGAACCCATTGTGTAACCAGTATTTTAGATAAAAACGCATTTCTATCCCCTAATTAAATGACGAACTAAGGAGGTATTTATGATTAACTACATGACTTTGTCTAGTCCAGTCCGCGTAATGTAATGTAAAAGTATAATATAGAAAATAAATAATTAAACCATGGCCCTGTCTTATAATAAAGTACAAATTAATACTATTAGTTTATTAGTCTTGTAGTCTGTAAAATACGTGGTAAAATTTCACTAACTATAGTATGTACGTTTGTATTAGCTCCTATTTTGTAGTTTGTATACTGGTATTTATGAACTAATAATTATGAAACTAAACTTAGCTTTCAATATGAAATAGGGCCTGGATGTATATTATTTAACATATATAGTGAGTGATATTTGTGATTATACTAGGCATATAACCTGTCTATCTATTATGCATGATACACCTCGAACAGTCAATTATCTATTATCTATAAACGTATAGTACATAATGCTTTGACTTTAAAGATTTAAACATGTTATAAAAAAATGCAAATAGAAAAAAAAATATATGAAGCAAGTACTTCATTTTTAAAACAAAACCCATGATGACGAAATAAAGTTGGTCCTTTGTAAAAGAAACAGAAAACGATAAATAATACATTTCTCATTTCTTAATGAATATAAAGTTTAATTAAGTAAAATGAAATAAAATTAATTTTATTCTGGAACATCTAGTCCCTTAGAATAATTGCAATGAACATTTGAGTGCCAATTGTCAGGCATAAAGCGATTTAATAACAAAGTAATAACACAATAAAAATAATTATATAGAAAATAAAATTTAAAAATAAACAAAAAAGTGCTGAAATTTCAGGCTTGATTTTTATAAATAATCTAGACATAAATAAATAATAAAATATATGATACAATTAGATAAATTGTACTAAATAGATCGTACTATCACTACTAGCTTTGGGAGAGTTTATACAGGTAACAGTAGAAAAACAGTTCAGAAATCTCTCTCTACGGTGATTTTTGGGATTTTTAATCTTTGGGGCACGTCCATTTCGAAATAAAACATACCTTTTTTTTAATGTCACACGAACATTAGGGACATAATTATTGTTTTAGGAAATGATGTAATGGAATTATAAATTATTGGAATTGTTATAGTGTTTATGAACATATTATGTTAGCCGAAACTCGGAGATTTTGTTGTAAATTAAAATTATGATAAATTAACCTCCACTATAAATATTAAACAAATATATCATCACCTAATAAAAATGTTTGTTTGAAAATAACTAGAGATTAATGATTTGTGTCCATTAACATTACATGTCTAAATTATGCGCTCCTCAAACCACTTCTTGCTAATAAAGTAATGCTTGAAAGCAAAATTGTTCTAACAAAGTAGGATAGAAGGGAAGTATTTTATATTGTAGAACATTTGAAGTGTGATAGAGTCCATAATTTTACAACGAAATTGATTATAAGTGTGAAACTGTTTCAAATCTAATAACGATAAAGCTGTGTATGTACCGAGAGAGGTATACAACCACATCCGACCAACTGAGCTCCCGGACGGAACCATGGAGCTATGTAAATCATAACAAAGAGAGAATAAGCGGGTAAGTGGCGACCACACAACAATCGACTAGGCTAATCGAGACTAGAATCGACAATAAATCTCGATTTATGGAAGCAGAAGGCTGGGGATGACAGAGGCCAGAACCTCTGCATTGTAGTGACATAACAGCCAGCCCACCGCGGTCATTGGCTCCGCGCTGTTGCCGGATCTACCACCCTCCGACACCTATCCTCTCTCTACACAGCCGGGTATCGAGTTCGGTATCGATAGTGGTGTCGATGTGAACTTCTCTTCGATGTATTCGATAGGACACAGCGAGAAAGAACACGTCTCTCTTTCATTACGGGAGCATTGGGTCTGCTCAAAAACACACTGTTCTAACATCCGGTACAGAGTAAACAATAGATTTA
>NW_027107501.1:1533607-1563991 GCF_000696795.3 Halyomorpha halys
TTTATTATTTAGGATATATTTTTAAATATTTGCTCTTATTACATATTTCTTATATATAGAAAAACGAATATAAAATCTAACTATAGTCATAACAACCATGGAAACACGAAAACATTAATTTTCTCTATATATATATATTTATATTTATCTCTTCATTTCTTTAAGACTGTTATTTTTGTTTAAATTAAATAAATGTTTGAAGTACCACCAATGGGTGGTTCCTTCCCAAGATTTTCAAGTGTATATGAAACATACAACATATTTACCTATTGTATTATTTTGTACAGATGTAAATTACAATAAATAAATAATTTAAAAAAAAAATTAAATAATATGTATACAAGTTAAATCTCAAAACACCCTTTATTATATCTTTAAAAGTCCTTATTCAAATTAAATAATATGTACCTCAAAATAATCTTTATTATTTCTTCAAAGTTCAACGACCAAATCGAAATTAAATATAAATTTACTCCTTACATCCAATAATTTAAAAACTTTTCGCAGTCTATTCTGTACGGGTCATTAATTTCAGGCAAATCACCCTATTTTGTCACTTTTCCATAAAAAACTTTTACTACAGATCAACTTAAGTGATAAGCAAGTGGTACTAGCGTTAAATTGATCTTTAATTAAATGTTTTAAAATTTAATGAAATAGAGATAATTTAACTGAAATTAATGTCCTGGGCAGAACAGCCTGCAAAAAGTTTTAAAAATACTGGATGTGAGATTTAAATTTATATTTAAGATTATCCTTGAGGATGGTCGAATTGGCCGAAACGTTGGTCTTTTAAAAAATAATAAAGATTGTTTTGAGAGTTAACTTGCATACATATTTTATATTTAAATATTGATTATTACTGCTAACGATTAGATATGCTAGATTACATATGGTACTTAAGGACATTGGCTCGCGAACTAGGCAGTACCAAAAGCGTATGCTAAGAGGAGTACCGCAAGCGAATGCCACTGTCTGGAAAAAATATAATAAAATAGTATATATAATGCACTTCAGCATTTACATTGCACTATTTCCCTTTTCCTGTATATTTAACCACTATAAGGATAATAATACCGCATTTTTTAATATATCAAAGGGTGCCGCGAAATTAAGTTAGTCCAACTGTTCCGCGGCGTGAAAAAAGAAACCGGTGCTTTGAGGGATGTTTTTTTAAAACAATTGGCATTTAAGCTCTATCGCCATTAACTATATCAACGAGGATTAAATCTAGCAGATGTTAAAAAACCATCTTATTTTAATTTTATATTATGGGATTAATCAAAATCATTCCACCTATTTTTGATTGGCCAAATTTGTGAGAATAAGTCGATTTAAACGAAAACGTTGTTGTGACTTTACTGGATCATACCTACCTAAAGCACATAACTTCTGTACAATTTTTCTTTTTGGAATCAGAATAAATACAGAGTCCATTTTGAGTTATTTGGATTTTAAAACATATACGTATATCCGTTGAAATCTCGGACTCAAGATTATATCGTGAATAATTCCAGATACCATATATTTCATTAATAGGTAAGTGAAAGTAAAAATATAAACGCATGCTTACAATAATTAGTTTAATTACTATTTTGAGTTATTATGATAGAACCTTGACCATCTTCCTTTTATAAAAGTGTAAATATAATGCCCTCCCCTAAGTAGGAACTTTGTTCCAACCAATAATTTATATTCCAACATCCTTCAAAGTAAAAGACCGATTTCACAAACGTTCCCATGACATATGAAATTATACTGCTTTTTTACAACTTCCCGAGAAGAAACTAGACAATTTATAAGCACTCGAGATGAAGGTACTTCTGCTTTTCAAACACAATGGCAAACAGCACTCAAGAAAAGCAAACTCTACAACTAAAGTTGGTTCTATAGATAAAACATAAGAGCATCAACATTGCCAATAGAAACTAGTCTCTGCGTGACTTCTCACATTCCATAAAAGAACATTTATATAAAATATACCATTTTCTATGCTTGTAACCCTCTCTGTAAAACAGAATTTAACCCTCTGACTCAAAATTAGATGCCTATTCACCTAATCCATACAAATGATGAACATCAATATTTTTAATTAATTATGAGAGATAGTTGACCGTGGATGATAAATGAGGAGATGGTTGGGGGTGCGGTCAATGAAAAACACAAATAAGTATGATTAACTAAGTTAATCAAATTAAATTAAAATAAGTTAATCATACTTATTTGTGTTTTTCATTGACCGCACCCCCAACCATCTTCTCCTCATCAATATTTTTAGTACATGGAACAAATTTATGGATTAATTTACTAGCATTAATGCACTTTTACACTCTAGCAATAAGGCGCGTTTGTTCAAAAGCGGGGGAGGGCATGATCTTGCGTATACATGTCATTTTGATAATAGTTTTGAATCGTGATTAGAATAAGTTTATTATTTCTTCTATAAGGGTAATATAGAAATTATATCGTCGAGTTTGGTCGCCGCCTGAAAGAGAGGATCTATGCCTTAAAGTTTCCGAAAATATACTAATGTATAGAATCTTTAACCTGCCGAAGGAAGGATTAGTCCACTAGAGTGGCAGGGATATCAGCAAAGAGAGTGAAATGGGCTTGTAATATAGGGATTGAAAACGAAAGATCACAATAATCAGCTCTGAGTCGACAGGTAAACGTCCTAGGGTTCGACCGAAAAGTGAAATAGAGGATTATGGTAAGGCCCATTTGCTCAGTGACAATGAACGTGTCAGCTGCAGCTTTGGCAGGAGGAAAGTTATCTACAGGTAGCCAGGAAATAAAAGTCAAACCCCCTCCACCACTCCAGGCCGGATTCGAACGCTGCAGCCTTGAGGTTGCTGATGTAGACGCCGAAACTACCTCTTCTATAAACATTCTTAACCGTCGTAGCCACTAAGTTCGTTTAAACCAATGGTTCTCAACCCGCTGAAGTCTGTGGACCACTCAGTCAGGAATTGAATAATGAACAGCCCAACTTTAATTGGGGCTAAGGAAGGTCCCCCAGAAAATGTTTAAATTTTTTAAAAAAAGCATTTCGAAGAACTTTTATAGTTGATTACCTAATAGCTTTCAACTGAAACCAAAAAATAAGGAAAAGTAAAAAATTAAACAGTTCTTACAATGTTATATGAGTTTCCCTGGTCTCCCGCGACTCAACCTTTAAGGCTATCCTTCGTAGGGCAGCATACCCCGATTTCAGTGGCCCGAGACGTACATTAAAAGTATTCGTGATTAAAATCTGTGAGGAAAATTGAGGTTAAAATTTAGATACTATTTAAACTCAAGTTAATTTAGCTACATTGAGGGCATGATAGAATGAGACCGCCAGAAGTCTTATAAAAAAATTCTACTTAACTCGGATGTGTTGATCCAACAACTGGTTTAAAATATGACATTAGCTGCCTTGGCAGTGCTGTCATACCATTCGGATTTTCTCAAGCAAAACTATCTTCAGTTGAAAGTACTAACTAAAAACTAAGTGCCACATGTGTTTGCAACTTTGTAAGCGAACTTATCCCCTCATAACATCAATCTTTTAAACATAACAGATTAATTTGATTTCCTATTAAATAATCAGTTTTTATTCATTCGCCAAGTTGAATTGACAACGAAGTTAGATTTACTGTCAGTGTATAGACAAACACTGTCAAACTGGTCCACTCTTGAGATAGTACTACCATAAAAAAAAAACTATGTATCATGTAGAAATGTATTTTTAAATCTGGATTTGATAATTTGGGCTTTGATGTGGTTATGGAGATGGAACCTACAGGTTCTTTATGCCATATTAAACAGAACAGAAAGATGTTACTAAACTTGAATCATAGATGAACCTAAAAGTAAATGAACCTGAAATAAAAGAAGAACCTACGAGCGCACGTTAATTTTAAGAGGGAAGGAAGATGTGACATGGGGCGTACCCAACCACCAGCGAGTAACTACTTCCACAACCTACTTCCCGTTTTAGCTAATCGGATTTCTCTCTCTCATCCTTTTCTGTATCTACCTCTCTCACTCTGCTTTGTAAACACCCTGCTTTTCCTTGTGGCTTTTCCGACTGAGTAGAACTTTACATTTGTCTATTTCCTTGAATAAATATTTGTTGAGAAGAGAAACAAATAAATTGATTTTATACTAAACAAGCTCTTGAATTGCTGAGGTGTAAAGGTTTTTAATAAGAATAGTAAACCGGAACCTAAAGTTCATATATATATCTATAAATAAATTAACAATTTGAAAAATTACAACAAAAACAGCATTTTTCACATCCTGATCTATTTTATTTAGGTGATAAAGTCGTAGTTATGTTCTTTTATTGTTTCATAAAGTCATCAAACAAACAAAAATAAAAATACATTTTCAAACAGTTTAGCAGAAATATCTGCCTACAACTGTAAGTTATTTTTTCTCTCTTATCTTATCTCTTATTTCTTCATTTCCTATTCTCCATATTTCTTCTTATTTTCTATAACATTGTTTTTTATAGATACTCCACGTTAATATATCCATTTTTTACACGCCCTTTACATATTGATACATTTTATTATTTTTTGGGCTCTCATTATTTTACATTTGACATCTATGTTTATGTTGGTCTTTTTTTTCTTTTACTCTCACATTGACTATTTTATCTCTACGATCTTTTGACCTTTAGATTTCGGTTTATATAATGACTTTTGCCTACCTGCACTCTAGCGGCTTTTCCTGCAATTTATAACAATGACCAACCAATTCCAATCTCAACAATTATAGATAATGTAAAACACACTCCAGGCCAGATGGAATATAAAATATTTTAGTGGCATGGTGGATTAGAGCTGGTGAGTGAAAAGCACTGGTCCAAGAAAATGCTTACGCTTATCCGGACAGAAAGAAGAAAGCGTGGAGGATAAAGAAACGATGGACAGAGAAAGTGGAGAGGAGTGGACTGGGGGCAGTCTTTAGATCTCTTTAGCTCTGGCCTTCAAAATAATAGAACGATATCTATAAGGTGTATTTGTATTTTTATTAAAGAAAATATTTAATGAGTTAAAATAAATTGTTCACAATGGTTTGAAGTATATGTAGGTAAATAGTAGAAGGGAATGAATAGTATTGTAAGAAATAAAAAAAAAATAAAATAGAGAAAAAAATTAAACAGCAAAAACAATAAGAAAAAAATCATGTATTATTATTATGTATTTTAATATTTACTGATTATGCGTCTGTAATATAAGTATAATAAGCAATTGTCCAACTAGTCTTAGCATTGCTGTGTGTGTGAACCAATGCAGTTCGGGGGGGGGGGGGCACTACTTTTTGAATAAAGTGTTTCTGTCATAATTAATTTTTAATTTCCCGATTAATTCTTAATAATAATATTATTGTGTAATTATAGAAGCAAGATACAACTAACTACACTGCAGTACTGTTTATTCTTATTCTTAGAGGAGGGAATTTTATTGCCAAAATAGTTATTATTTTCTTCTATCCACTTAAATAAAACTTACATACATAAACAAAAGTATTAAATAAAAAATATATGCTTTCAATAGAAGCATTTTAAACAGAACTGAAATTAAGTAAGAAACAGACGTACACAACCCCGTTTAAAACTACTTTCTTATTTCAAATATTTCGGAAAACCGTGATATGAAATAAAATTTAACATGATAACCTGTAGATTATCAAACAAGCTCTTCGCAGTGACAGAACAAAAGAAATGTCTCTGAGGTATATTAGTGGTGGAAAATTAGAGTATATAGTGTTCCATCAGCGAATCCTATTTATTGAGTTTCATTTGTTTGTGCTAATTCTTCAGCACATTCCAAAAGGTTACTAAGATTATAATTATAACTAATTGAATTAAGAAGCAGCAGTACTTAACCCTTGAAGGATATTGAGGATACTTGATAAGGCACTGTTTTATGACCAACGGTTATAAAAGGGGTGATGTGGTCTGCACGCTCTGCCAGATTTTTTTCCTCGTCCCATTGAAGAGAGTGGTTACCTACTCTATGTCCCAGTGGGGTCAACAGACCTCCTGAGTAGTAACTACTCTGGTAGTTAAATATCCTTGATCTTTTTACGGAACTAAATTTACAAAAGAAATCAAATTAAATTGATTCCTTTTATCAAAATAATAAAATTCTTTTTTTTTTCTTTTCTTTTTATGTATTTAGGGAATTAACTAACCCTTTTACTTTAATTATATATTTTATTAATTTCATATAAATAAAGTTTAAAAAACCAGTACAAAAAATGGAAGGTATGCAAATAATCCATGATAAATAAATTTGCCCATTTTTTCAAAACTTTGTGACTACTTTTACTTTCATTTACATACATAGGGGGAAGTATTAGGATCGAGCAAAATTTCGAATGCAAGTTTTCGGCACAAATAAACTCATTCACAAAGACCTTAACATCCCATTCGTTGCAGATTTGACCCAAAACAGATATGCGTCTTTTCATTCCAAACTCCTTAACCATCCTTATCTTAGTCTTTCATCCTTAACAATCCCTGATAATCCTCCGAGGCGACTGAAAAGATGATGGCCACGGGACCTTCTATTTTAAATTAATGTTTGAAGTACCACCAATGGGTGGTTCCTTCCCAAGATTTTCAAGTGTATATGAAACATACTACATATTTACCTATTGTATTATTTTCTACAGTTGTAAATTACATTAAATAAATAATTAAAAATAAAAAAAAAGTTTTCGGGGAAACCTAGTCTCAAAAATGGTCTGTGTGTGAACAACCTCAAAAACGATAAGTCCTAACAAACTGAAGTTACATATTAAAGGATGTAATAACAACTTTTTCGCTAAAATCGGCTAACCTGAAGTGCCACTTAATAGAATTGATTTTTCACATTTTTTCTATTTTTTAGAAAACAACTTTAACAATTTTGATTAAATTCGGTGTGTCAATGTACAATTATACGATCCTTAATGAAATAGTATAACAGGGTTTAAATTACTAATTTTCAAAATTCTTCCCCTAAAGTATCTTTAATTTTCTTTTTGTTTTGTTTTTAAATAAACAATTTTTATTGCAAGCAATATTGAACCATGGATAAATAGAAGATATTAAAGAATTTTATGAATAATGAACGAAGAGCCTATTCCATCTGAACCTTCCCGATTCCTTTCTAGCTTTGTGAGCTTAGTTAAACTGTTGGCAACAACAAAACTTGTATTCATAATTCCCACCTTAAAAAACTTAAAATTCGAATTTTTATAACAGAAAAATATTTTTTTCCCCATAATTTCGCCTTCCTTGGTCTCAAGATTTTTATTTTTTAATAGCAATAACTTCAACTCGAGCGCAAACATTTATAAAAACATGAGGACGGATGTAGAGGACTAAATGAAAGTTAGGCAATGCGCACACCCCACCACATCTTTAGAATTTGAAATGAAATGAAAAAATAATTTTTTGGGACATGTCCTCTAAGAATAAATACATGGTCCATACATTATAATTTTTGTCTGGCAAGCATTTACAAGTTTCCATTAAGCAAAATGATTTTACATTGAGATCTTGGCTTAACTACCTTTTATGGTGTTAATCAATATATGCTTAACTATATTGTTTACAATAATGCGGAGGTTTTGTTATGCAATAAGTGAAGGAATAGGTGTTGTTTAAAAGTAAGAATGGATGAGGATTAGCGAACGAAGATGGGGAGGGAATTCCAGGAGGAGGTTGCACGTATGGCTAAGGATTTGCAGAAGAAGGCGGTTCTATAGCAGGGTATATATAAATCAATCGGTTGGGATCTGGTGTTTAATTAATGAATGGATGAACGAAGAGTGAGGAGATCAAGGATACAGGTAGATTTTTTTTTATTTTAAGAACTTAAAATAGGAAAACACCAATATCAGCGGGAGACTTGAGAGCGCCTTGGGAACCCAAAGATGAATCTTACAAAGCAATTCATCAGTCTCTTCTTTCTCAACCTGCCAATAGCTCTCCATAGACCAAGGGAATTTGCTGCTGAAGATGAAGGGACAGCCCGCCGCATCCACAGCTTTATTTTATTAATGTGAATTTAATAAGATAAATATTTGAAGTCAAGGCAATTACCAAGTTAAACAAAAATAGGAAATTACATAACTATATATAATAACAAATCGCTAAATAATAAATATCACATTAACATTATTCGGTACATAAAGTAATTAAGAGATCGATTACTCGATAATCGATTGAAGAATGGTAATATATAGCTTACCCATAATTATACCAGATGTTTTGTAACAAAATGAGTTTCTCATTTGAATTATTGAAACAACAAATTAAAATAACATAGACAAAATATTTTCTTTTCCAGACTCAGGTGGTAACAATCGATATTGAACTCTTTGTCTAGGGTCTTAACAAAGATTAAAATAGATTCTAAAATCTGATAAAAAGTGTTAAATATGAAAATTAAACCAGCAACTTATAGATATGACAAAAATTTATTTTTATAAAATCCGCTTCTCTGAAACAACACCCTAAGCATAATAGAATAAATAATGATTATTTATTTCATGCTAGAACAGCTTTATGATAATTAATAGAATCACATAAACGAACGATAGTAAACTGTCACATAAAAGACCAGTGTTTAAAGTGGAACCGGAGAAATTATAATAATAGTTTTTGAGCTAATGAGCCATAGCTTTAGGCGTCCGGCGATGGCAATTTACTTAATAGTACGCTGATAATAGACCGAATGAATTAACGTAAATTTTAAACAATTATCTTCCGCTTCATTTACACGAATAATGTCGGTTTCTCATTTTAGTCCCAATGTTGGTTGGTTAAGCCCCGTACTAAGGCGGTTTCCTAACTTGTTTTGCTACGGTACCCTTCAAAAAACAAAAAAAAATGTGGTACCCTTGTGGAGATAAAAAAATTAATAAATTTTAATTTTTAGAATCAAACAAATTTAAATATTATAAATTGTTAATTAAAACAAAAATTCCTTTGAAATTTCGGCCCTTATGCATTATCAAAGACACAACCTAAAATATTCACATTATTAACACGTAATTCACACTTAACATAAATGTGAACATAACACTAATATTTCTTTATTAAACTAACATACCTTTTAACTGATTAATCGCATTAATTAAAATTAGTTTTTTCCATTGAAGGCTAATTACCCATGTCAATAATCTTTAAAACAAAAATATTGTTGGTAAAACAAAAAAGATGGTTTGGGATGGGCTTAGTGAAGAGTATAAATAAATAAAAACTTATAAATTTATAAAATTTTATTGCATCAATATTAATTATAAAAAAATGTTCTTCTTTAGAAAATTCTCACTGATCATAAATATTAACACAAAACCTACATTCACTAGGTTAGGACACTGTTCTCACCTAATTAATAAGTGACAAATCATTTATAAGGTATGTTAGATGAAATATTAATATCACAATAATATTTCATTCATGTGCGAGTTAAATTGCATGTTAATAATATGAAAACATTATGTTGTCTCCTTGATAACGGTCTGAGAGCCGAGTGAATAAACCATGTTGAGAGTAAAGGATCAAAGGAATTTGTGTTTTAATTAAAGTAAACCCCTCACAAAGAATTAACATATATTATATTAAGAACTTAATTATAAATTATTTTTATAGTTTTAATTTTTTTAAATTCTATTATAATTTTAACTGTAAATTATACAATATTTATTTTAATCAATACAACACCTATAAAATTTTTATTTCTTCTTATTTTGGTATTGACTTTAAATTTTAGTAACTCTTTTGAGTAAGATATATTACCACGATATTTCCTAATTAGAAATTTTATTTATTTATTTATTTTTTTACATCTTTATTTAAATTTACAACTATACATAATCATACATTTAGATCTGATGCAAGTTATTATGGAGTGATACAGGCGTATAGAGAAACTACCCATTGGTAGCACTCTAATGACTTTTTTTTACATTAGCAGGTCTCATGGCCATCTTCTTTTCAGGCGTTTCGGAGGATTGTTAGGATTGGAAGAGGAATCTAGGTTAAAAATTAGTGGGTTTGGATGGTTAGGGAGTTTATAAAATTCGAATTTGAATCCCAAATCACAAATTTCCCAACTTTTTTCAGTTTTCCACACCTCCTTAACTCATCTCGGCCCATCATGTCACATAACTTAAGTTTCAGCTACCAAATTACATGTTATCTTTATTTTTAAGATGTTTGAATTAAGAAAAATACATTTGCTACCAATTCATGGTTTTGAAACGAAACAATAGCCCGAAATATGTTTCGTAGAGTAGTGTGACTTGGTAGTATAGATAAAGGACTTGAAGTAGACAACGATAGGAAACAGATATAGACCCAGACTAAGTTATACTGATAGCAAAGGACATGAACTGACTCGTGTAAGCGACCCCGTTATTGTGTAGGAACACTGATAAATATCCAGGACTTTGAGATAGGGACCATAAAGGCAGGAGGTACAAGTACCCGTGCTTGGTAGGCATTACCTCTCCTTCATTATGAGCAACTGTTTTCACAAGTCATGCGTCTGTCCATGCTATATGCTAATTATTGTAGTCAGTCAGGGCAATAAAATTACAAATATACGTCCACTGTCGTGATAGTTATCTGTGAATACTTTTTTAAGTAATTATCTTGAAATTTACGAATATGCCGATGAGTGTAATTTAAAAGTAGTTTTATTAAGCATTTGTAATAACTTGCAATTTTCAATCTTTGCGTCAATTAGATGAGAGAAACCAAATTGATTTTGTTATGTTCTTTATTCATTTATTATTATTATTTCCTCTGTTTTTCTCGCTTCTGCGGGTTGAGTATCTGAGGGGAGGGGGGCTTTAAGGTCTAACTCCCTTCATGTTTTTGTTTCAAAATATTTAAGAATTTTCGCACTATACGTGCTGTGTCTAAGAGAACCGACTGTTGAGCCTCTCTTTTTTATTATAAATTTTATTGTATTTATTCTTTCTCGACTTTTATGTAATCTTATTTTATTTCTCTTACTAACTTATTACTCTTATTTTCCGTTTTTGACATGTGTCAACTTTTGTTTTTTCATTTCTACTCTTATATTTTGCGTCATTATGTCTACTGTTCATTTTAACCTAAAAGTTTGCGTAATTTTTTATATTCTTATCATTGTCTATTTTATATTTATACTATTTTATCAACTCTTTTCTTTCATTAATATATTATTATGTTTTCTCGTATATTTATATAATTTTAACCCTACCTTTATTAACCTTTTGTAATTATCCCATTATGTAAAAATATTTTTGTATCTTTTTAGCCCTGATGAAACTCTACACAGTGGGGCAAAACGTCTGCAAATAAACAGTTGTTAACAATTTTTGTTTCTTGTGACCGCATCCCTGACCATCTTCTCCATAATTTAAATTAATACGGTCAATTATTTATATATAGAAATTGATTTTGGTACAGCTCAAAAGGTTTCCAGTTTTCCTATTATTCTTCAATATTCAACGTAATTTGTAAATTGTAATTATAATTTTCATTATTAATTTTTTTTTCTAAATTTTCATTTTAGTATTTTTTATTTTGTTAATTGAATTATTAGTTTTATCGCTAGGAATTAATTCATATTTTACTGTTTTAGCTCATAAATCGTAGTGGCCACTATAGCGCCCTAATAAACAAAAGTGTAACTAATAAATTTCATTTATGTATATCATTTCTATATTTTATTTTGACACCGATCGATACATACTGGTTGTACTTCACTGGATAATTAAATAAATAATAATAAAACAAAAATAAAAATCTTCCCGTGCAAGATCCTAATTAGCTATATTTAAATAAATAATTTCTGTAGGTATTTTAAAAGCGATGAGTTTCACTAAGAAAATTTAAGTAGTAGGAAAATCCAGTTAAGAACCTCGGAAAATTTAACATTTAGCATCCCTTCGCAACAAATTATTAGGGGTATTCATGATGATTAGTTTAACATGTTAATCGGAGAAATATGTGCTGCTTTTAGCATGTTAAAACGTCATGACATTTAATATGGTTGAGACCTTGCTAATAAGTCTGCTAATAATAAATGGAGAATGTCATGCAACACACCAGCTGAGCTTAACACCATATTGTCTGTTGTCGGTTCATAAAATAGATGTTCATGTTTGATTTGTGTTGTTTTTGTTTTTAACGTTTTTAAAACTCTAATAAAGTAATGGATAAAAATAATGAAAATCTGGATCTGAAAGTACAGGTTACAATGTTACCCACAAATCCGCGAGGAGCTCTTCAATATTTAACATATAACTTGGACATAAAATTGAGACGCTCACATGCTTATACTTATAACATTTAGCATTTGAAAACTTTTTACGTTTAACACAACATAATGAATACCCCTATCATACCTCTGATGTTAGGCATGAGAGAGAATAATATTACTCCCTGTCTTGATTTTAAGGTTTATGGTTAGGAAAGGAAATCCTTTATCCAGATCTTTTTCAGCGAGTAGATATGCCATTGCAATTTTTTGTCAAATCGTTTCTAGAAAATCCATACATATTTAATTGTTGGAAAGTAGCTTGTAAAGCTATGTTGCTTATGTACAATAGAGATTTTGTTGTAGTCCAAATTTTTTTTTTAAATACTAATTTCTCTAATGTAAAAGTCACAGCATACATTTGGCTTGTATGTGTGAGATATAATGTTATTGCTATTGACTGATGAAAAACATAGAATCACATTTTAGGCCTAAAATGTACAGTGACTAGAACAGCAGAACAGTATTAAATAATTTTAACATGGCGATGATATAAAAATGAATAACAGAATATACGCTAATTAAACGTGAATTGTACAGGAAAAACATATAAAGGAACGTGACGAGAGCTTCAGGATTTAGGGAGTGAGTTAGGGTGACAAGGGACGTCAACCACAATAACACCCTGTCACTTTCCTGGGTCATCTCGTCTCTTTGTCTACCCTCCGCTCTTCACAAAGTCTGCCACGAATTTTAGGGAATGTGGGTTATATTCCACATCCCAATGTTTACGAGGATTTTAAAAAAATTATCCGAATGAAAATATAACAAACCTGAATTTTACAAAGGCTGATATTCCAAGTAGAATAATATTTAGGAACTTCAGAAAACGATTTTACGGAGGTAATTTGCACATTAAACACACACTACTTAAGCACATACGCACATTTACATGTACGCCAATTCTCTTCAGAAGAAAGTGTCACGACACCCGAGTGATATTCCTATATTTTGATAGCGATCAATAAATATTTCAATTAAATATTGGAGAATATGGTCGGGGGGGGGGTGCGGTCAGCAAAAAGAACATAAATAAACAAAAAAGTATTTATTCATGTCGACGTTTCGACCTGTTCAGGGAGGTTAGCAGGGGGTCCTGGCCAAAGAGTTTTAACCTGCTAACCTTCTTGAAACCCAGGTCAAAATGTCGGCATGAATAAATTTTTTGTTTATTTATGTTCTTTCTACTGACCCCCCCCCCTTCCTCCCCCCCGACCATCTTCTCTAATTATTAATCTACGGTCAACTATCTACACTTCATAATAAATATTTCAATAAGCTCTGTAACAAAATATACCAAATAACATGTACAATAGATTATCAAATCTCGATCATAAGTATCGAGTTTAAACTTGTTAATAAACATACAACAAAATTAAGTTAGACTTGTTATACATGTATATATATATTGTTGTTTGTTTCTTCGTATTTAAAGGGTGGATTTGAAAATTATTCAAATCCACATTAAAATATGTCAAATCCAAAGAATGTCATAATTTATTTATTTAATAGATACGCATAATAGACAAATTTCTTTTATCCAGAATTAAGGGAAATAAGGAATGCTAAGGTATCTTCAGAAACGTATTCGTAAATTGCTTTGAATTATTAAAAAATAACTACTCCCAAACTCCGATGTCACGCACAACGATCCTCTGAATAAAAAATGCTGTCACAAAAGGTGGATCTAATAATAAATAAACCTCTAAAAATCGAGTGAGTTGATTTTTAAACACGGATTGGAAACATTCAGATTGTAACTTAACAAGTATAGTTAAGAATTTATAATTAACGTTTAATAGTACTTTCATAGCAGCAGATATCTATTTTATTAAATTTAAAAAAAAAATTGTAGTTTTAATAAATATGAAATTACATTTAAACACGTGGAACATTTAGTATGAGAAACTATAATTTTTTTTTTATAAGAACACTCATTGTCTGCATTAATAAATAGTGGAATGATGTAAATAGTAGACTTATAACCAGTATGTTTTAACCAGGCTCTGATTTTATTCACGTAGGGGCACAATCTTTGTAATGAGCAAAAATATGCTTAGAGTATTAATCCCATGGCTATTACCAGTTATTATGCCAACATTTATTTCAGAAGACCACCATGAATACATATTATTAATTAGTAAATAAATATTAGCCTAAAAGAATGAAAACCGGACCCACTCCAAACAGAGATTCTGAACATTTGAACGTTTCTTTAAAAAATGTATCATACTTTAAAATAAAAATAGAAAAATTTAAAAGCTTCCTTTACAAAGTTAATCTTTACAAAATTAAAACCACAAAACAATTTTTCAGCTTAAAAAATTTTAAACAAATTAAACTATTTAATTAAATCAGCCATTGATCCTTTAACGAAAGCTCTAATGTGAATATATTAAAAAATGAAAATATTTAATTAGATCAAAGGTAAGACATTTTTTTCTTTCGGCTAACAACATTTGAGAAATGTTACTCTTCTCAATTATTGGCCAATTTATTCACTTATCATCAATAAATATTTTACAACAAATTATAATTCTATATAAAAAAAATTGTTAGTTTATCCAACAACACTAAAATTTCCCCCTGTCTGACATACCCTACATATCAACATTCCTAATAAATAAATTGACTTCTTTACTTGAAAAGCCCCCATAACAATTTTCCAAAACTAATTGCCCACGAATACTGATAAATTATTTTTACTAAAAAACATTAACACCTAATCAATTAAAATTTTTACAGAAAATAGATGTAGCTGCTTTAGTTTAATAGTAGTGCATCTAACAATAAAAAGTTTTGATTTGATTTTGAATTGGACGCAGTAATGTAGACTGGGGTTACTTTTTCTGGGGTCGACATTCAGACTACCAAAACAAGTAGAGTGGTCAAAAGTAACCCCTGCCTACTGTACAATCTATAAAATACGTCAATCACAAAATAAAATAAAATTTTTTTCAAGTTACAGCAAAGTAATATATCGTTACCAAGGATCGTTGATAAGAAACGAACAACTGAAAACAACATACAACTGAAATAATAAATGAATAACTATAAATATAATTCGAGTATACCAAGATTGTGTTATTAGATCTGGACTGGTTTTTGGTTTAATTAGAATTCAAAGTAGAGAGCTTACTGATGAGATATGTTTCAAAATCGAGGTTTTATAAAATTTATCATAGTTCAAAAATCAATTTAAAAAAAAAAACATAGAGTTAAAAGAAAAAGTTCGAAGGTATGAAAAGAAAATTTTATATCCCATTAATATAACATTATTCTAAAAAAAAAAAATTAAATTAAGATTGAAAAGTCAAGCTTATATGATGGAAGCATAATAAGTAAAAAGGATGAAGTGTGAGTTAAAGATTCGATCGAGTTCAGTTTACGATCGTATCGAATCGGAAGAGAAGAGAAGCATTAACCTCCACCATAAGCAGTTGGGGAGACACTGAGTGGTTTAAACCGAGCGGGGTGGTGGGGGGTTTGGTATCGATCAGAGCCGAGTGATGGCGGAAAGAGCCGAAGCTGGCAGCCACATCAAAGCCCCTCGGACCAGCATCCTTTCAGTCGGCGGCAGTTTACATTACCCTTCTCAAAGCTTCCTCTCATAATCGGATTAAATCCCTGCTTTGTCCCTTCCTAAGGCATGCCCTTCCACTCATTTACCACTAACTCTATATACTCCTGTGCACTTAGCCATCGACACTAGCAAATTCCAAACAACCACTAATAAATTATCTTATATTATAGATTAAAGGAACTTGAACTAAGTTATTTCCTCCTCTAAAGTAGGTTCAAAACGGACTAGGGCGTTCATTATGCGCTTTAATCGGAGTTTACCGCTTTACGGAGAACTAAGAGCAGTTAATTTATGCAGTTTTGGTGTTAAAAACGAAATTAAAGAAATAAATAATTTTTTTTTTTAAACTTTATTTTAGTTGTGTTAAAACGAAAAGAAACTTTAAACTTGATTAGATATAGAATAATTTGAAAAGTTTCTGCATCTCGGTTGGTAATATCTTTCATTTTTAAACAATCAATAAATGAAATATTATTTCAATAGATGGATTTTTATTGTTTCTACAAGTCGTGGATAATATATAATTAAAAAAGGAGTAACAATTTTTTTTTTTTCAAAGCCCACCAATAAAATTATGAGAACATAGTATCATTCAATTACCAAACGTAAACATTTTATATATATGTATATGTAGTAGAGCCTAAAGATTTAAATATAAGGAGATGGTCAGGGTTGCGGTCAAAAAAAGAACAAATAGTTTAAAACTATTTTAATGTCCGACGTTTCGCCCTACTTTGCAGGGCTTCATTAGGACTAAAAAGATACTGAGAATATTACAACAAAAAAAGAGACACAAAAAAAAGAAAACTGAGAATATTACAACAAAAAAAGAGATACAAAAAAAAAAAAAAAGAAAACTGAGAATATTACAACAATAAGGTAATTTAAGCTAGGATAAATTACCTTATTAAGAATATAAATTAAATTACCTTATTGTATCTTATTGTTGTAATATTCTCAGTTTTCTTTTTTATTGTATCTTTTTAGTCCTGATGAAGCCCTGCAAAGTGGGGCGAAACGTCGGACATTAAAATAGTTTTAAACTATTTGTTCTTTTTTTGACCGCAACCATGACCATCTTCCAATGTAAACACTTGGCACATGAAATCACTTCACGTCTTAGACATCAATAATTATTACGGGCTACAATTGTTTAAAAGTAATTTTAACATAGTATATAACTTTAGAAAATCGATTTTTTTAAAGTATCAATAATTTCCAATAAAACCAGGAACGATTTGTTCTAAATATCTTTTTTTTTTCTTTCCAACCTTACCCATCCATACTACTTTTCATACTAAAGATTATTAGTTGTCCGTATGAGACGATTGTGGGAATGTTGTTCGGGTTGTGTTCAAGAAATAGAAGTCACTTGTCTAGAACATTTTTTTTCCAAAATATCTCTATGCACGGAAGTATTTATTTTTTTATTCTATTGAATAATAAGTATGCTGTAGCAACCTAATATAAAAAACAAAACATTTTTCTCTGATTTCTTTTTTTTTTTCCTAAGGAGGTTTCACAGCTTCAGCGACTTCATTTTATGTTATTAATTACGAATTTAATCTCATATTAACGCTTAAATTAATTTATTAAAGCAGGTATAAAACGTTCTGTCGAGGGATAATAAAAAATGGAAGTTACTTACACAAAGGGCAAGACATTTCCAATTTACAGGGTTTTAAAGTTTTATTTAAATGCAAATTGAAATCAATAAAATTCGTATAGAAAAAACAAAAAATAAAGAAAATGGAAGAGGATAGAAGGCTTATTGAATAATTAGCTATTTATTGCCGAGGGGGGAGGGGAGAAGGTTAAAAATAAAAATAAGGGAAGGGATGATAAAGCAGCTTCACAACCTCCACTCTCTTTTCGTCCATTAAACATAATTTCCATAAATCAGCGAGAGGAGGCATTGAATGGAAATGGGGGGGGGGAGGGGAGGAGAGGGCCGGGTTGCCAAGGCGACACCTCTACTATAAGAACCCTCTCAAGGGAAAGCTCTACTACCTCCAAGGGCTCTTCGTCAAGTCTTTGTACAGCCATAGCCTAGGCCCGTAATATCCGCTCCTAGCTTTACAAGGATAATCCAACACGTAAGGTCTCCTATATACATATTTATAGAAAAGCATACATATCTACATTTATTTTTTATGATATTTAAGTCATTATAAAAGGCGAATATTGGCCTATTTTTCTACATAATGCTATTTCCTACGATGCATTCTTGAAGAAGCTGGTGTTTCGTTTACCAAGATAGTGCAAATATGAACGCCATCTTGCGACCTTTGGAGCAGCTCGCTTCCCCACCGTAGATAGTCAGAGAACAAGATCTGTACATAGATGGGCTCCAAGAATTCCTTTAAGTTTTTTGAGTGAAAATTCATACCAGAAAAGAGGAAAAAAAAGGAATATGAGACCTCCAACCATGAAATATGAGTAACTGTTCCTAACACTTTTCTTATTCCACCTGACTTTGGCTAAATCATGTTATTGATTCTAAAAAGTTTAGTTATTTTCAGTTTCCTCACATCATTTTGTTTTGCCTTCAGAATTTTCGTTTCAATGAAAGCAACTTACAGAATTTTTCCTCAAGATTTTATAATCATAGAACCTCCAAATAACTGTAATGGGAGTTAGCTATTAAAACTTAAAAAAATAAATAGCATTCATTATCTCATTTTAGTGTTTTGCCACTGAAGGCAATCATAAAATAGATTGTGTGGCTCATTGAAGGATGCCATAGCCATCTTAAAGTAGTTGAAAAATCCTCCTATATTTCCGTAATACATGAAACAGAGGAGTGAGAATGCCCGCGTCGATCCCGTATATGACGGTACTAAAACAACATTGTAATCAGGCGCCATCTATTAATGGAAGAAACTAGAGGACAGCAATTTTTAAAAAGTACAGGAGCCAAACGGCCAATAGAAATTCGACTCGTGTGCAAAAGTTCTTCCCGATCCAACTCCTGGCAGGAATCGACCGGGTAAAATTCTTATATGTGCAGTGGACCTACAGTATTATTATGATTAAACTGTTCATTAATTATTAAAAACTATTAACATTTAATAAGATGATACAATTTATTTTAATTTGAACTGTAAAATTCCACATTCCATACAATTTTCAAACTATCTTTTATTACATGACGAGGATTTACTACTATTAATGAATATTACTTCCTAAAGAAATGGTCTGCGTGGACGACAAATCGTTACTCAAAGTAGACAGTTTCCAATACCTCGGCTCAACAATAACATAAGTAAATGATCAACGGACTGAGATAGACCAGCGTATAACAAACGCAAAGCCAGAATTTCTGTCAAGAATACTGAAATCCCGAAAAATCTCTGAAGGTCTGAAACTACGGGTGTACAATGCAATGATAAAGTCAGCTCTGATAAAGAGTTGGGAGATTTGGGTATCGCAGAATCGAGATTTGAACGGAAAGTCCTTCGTAGAATTGCAGGAGCGATCAGGAATCAGAGCCTTAAGACATGGAGGAGAAGAACTAACAGCAAGTGGATGGCATTACCCCGCTCTCTGGTAATTATTGCAATTTACTTTGTAAAAGGGAAACAATGTACCGAGTGATTAAAAGTGTACAAGGGACTTACTCATTAGAACAAGCGACCACTTTTATATCTTCTTTTTAACCATTTTATGAATAATTCCTACTTAACTTCTAACAGTAAAGGATTCTGTATGTTATACCCTGGCCATGGAATTTATTATATTCAAAGAAATATTATGCCAATGTACAGTGAGGTATAAAACTGACACTGAACCTTATTAGCTATTTTCCTCGATTATAGCCACTCGATAAACGAGGCAATGAGAAGCACTCTGCTAAAAGCTATCTCTTTGTCTGTTAATAGTTAAATCCTCTAATGAGCGCTAATGATTTCGGCTCATGTTCCGGGCAACTGCCCCTATTCTAATCTCCCGTTGATACCTTCCATCAGATTGTTAGAATTAATTTTGGTCCATTTACAAATACTATGTTTAGTAACGCTAATTACTCGGATAAGGTATATGAAATATAATGTAATTAGCAATGTTTGCTTATTTCCTTGTAATATACTAATAATCTGTTTATTGTTGGTTCAATGTGAGGAAAAGATGGTCGACGTTAAAGTAATGATAAATCCAACTGAAACTTGTTTTAATCATAATAAGTTGCACCAACGTTTCGGCCTAAATTTCAGACCTTCATTAGGGCTGAAAATAAAAAACAACGAGATAGCTATCAATAAAAGAGGCTAAGTAGTTAAATTGCAGTAACACGATTTGCTACTTTAATATAAAGTTTATTTTATCATTATTTTACTGTTCTTTATCAAGAGGATACTTAAATTCAATTCAATCCAAATTGATCTTCCGTTATCGAAGGGACTAGAAGCACTGAATGTGAAAGAAAAAAAATCAATGGCTCCTTCTAGCAGCCAGTAGTTCCCCACCCGGTCTTACCGATTACTGCAGAAAATTGACAGAGTCGCCATTTTTTGGCCTCGAATCACAGATCACTAACTAAAAGCTACTTTTTGAAGCAGTTCATAAACAGCTATAAACTATCATAACAAGAAAGAACCGAGATGTCTACATTTCGTCCTATTTCACATACTTTTAGATATAATTTTAATCATATCTAAACATAACATCAAAAAATAAATAAAATAATAACTCTTATAAAAACTGATGATTACCGAGGATCATTAATTTTTAAATGGGCAGGCAGAACCTTGAAGTATACAGCTTCTAATTACACGATATACCAATTAAGCTGTTTTAAGTTTTTTATTTTATAAAATCTTATAACGTGACCAAAAAAACTCAAATAGCTGTTAGCTGTTTAATAATTTATTATCCGTATGTACTTTTACGAAATGCTTAACATCTGACAAACAACTCGTACTTTTGCTCGTTAAATGCTGAAAAGCCATAATTAAAACAACAACAAAAAAATAATGGCCAACAAGAAAATTATATGCATTTAATATTTGTTCATAAATTTCTAATTTAATTTCCATTAATTAACTAATTAATAATGACCAACTGAAACAAAACTTTCGTTTTACTAAGTTGCTGTATAAAATTGGCCAAGAATTGAAAAATAGAGGCATTTTTTATTAATTATTTTTAGTCAGCCTATTTTATTTTTTTCTCTTTCTATTTCTATCGTTAAACTACAACTATTTAACATATACACTGATAACCAACGAAACAATTATTTTAATTTATAGTACCATAGCTCGGCCTCCACTAGCTTTTAATGAGAATGACAAATATGGTGAAAGAGCTGGGATATGATATCCTGGAGTCCTAATTTTTCCTTCAAATGTGGAAAGTTAGCACAATCCTGGTATGTGGTTTCCCTGACTACGTATAAATATTGTACAAATATACGGTATTATGCCAATATTAAATATAATTCTTTTAATTTATTTAACTTGCATTTCTTCCGTTTTATTATACTTGTTTATTTTGTTATTTAATTTAATTTATTAATTTAAGCAACATTTACTTTAAAGGAATAACCCTAAAGAAATAGCGCATCTCTCTAAACATAACAAACATTATTAAATTTTTAATCATTAAAAGTTTTAAGTTTTTTTTCTCGAAATTTAAATAATCGAAAAAATAACATAAATTGATTTAAAAAAGGCAATAACAATATAAAATTTTAACATTATCAACAACAATAAAAAGTAGTTTTATTGATTATTTATAAAAACAATTATGTTATAACAGGAATATTGGAAGAAATTGACCTTGTGTAATAGCTACTTTGGCTCAGACTCCTAGTCTGTATGCCCTGATGAAACTCTGCAACGTGGGACGAAACGTAAGCTTGATATAAATTGTTTTTTCACTATTTGAGTTTTTATTTGACCGCACCCGGACCAACCTCTAATTCTATAATAACATTTTTTTTATCAAGAATTGAGCAATTTGGTTTTCTTATTATTTATATATTTTTTTGTAAAAACGGTATGACTAAAATTCACAATCACAATTACTTATTTTTCCGAATGAGACAGATTGTAATGTTTCACCATAAAAACAGATATTTAAAAATTTTAATTTTCTTAAATCAAATACGTTTTACAGATGAACATTTCCAATAAAAAATTATGTTATATGTATAAGAAACTCCTAAATTTATTTTTAATAATAATTTTCTTAAAGTAAAACAAGAAACAGTTAAAGAGTAGATACATTAAGAAACGAATCTTTTTCCCATCAGTTTGTAAAGGAAATCTGATGCATTATTCCTTGATCAGATAGTTCACAAAATTAGAATAAAGTTATAACTAAGAATATTGGAAAATAAAAATGAGGATACTGTGTAATTTTCTTTTGTAAAACGTGTGATCATCAGTCTAGAAAGAGCCCCTTAGTAGGTTACATCAACCATCATGGTAAATTTTTTTGACCTTCGCCTGACTGCAAGATTCAGAACACGATAAGGAACATTGTAGCTATAACTTTCATGATAGCATACCATTAACGGTAATTATCTCATATAGAAATTAATTATAGGTTTTCAACTTTCTGAACATTCTTGTTTCTTTACTGTCGGCAACACTAAATATCCCCATCAGTCCCCAGAGTCAGACATTCTTGAAATATCATAGTTGATTTTGTAAATTAATAGAAACTAATTTTTTAAAAAAATTTTAATTCGAAAGTTCAAACTTCATAATGAAGAGTATACATATAAAAGGTTTCATCATTGGAATGCTCAAGGAATAAACAAAAAATTATGATGTTGATCAAACTAAAAAAAAAATTATGTGAGATGACAATAATACACAAAACGTGAGATGAAAAATAAGAGTAATTGTAATTCCGGATTAGAGAAACAAAACGTTCTTCAAGCAAAGATCTGTCGATGGGAGTGTGATGAATGCCCTTTGATGTTTTCAACATGGATTTTCATTCATCATTCAATAACAGTAGCGCGTGTCTTGAAGAGATTATAAACCAGTGTAGATTTCTTTCAAAGGAGCACTTGTTTCCTCCCTTTCAGTAATCAATATTGAAGATTTTTTTATTTGCTTTCTTGTATCATTTTTTAAAATATATGATGGATTTAGAGTCAATTTTATCCCTGTTATTTCCTAGCAACGTTATTACTGTGATGAGTATTTTTCCCCTTTAACTATGCTCTTTATTGATCCATAATGCCTCTTACGTCACAATAAATTACAAGGATGATAAGCATAAACGACACATTTCATTCACTGATATTTTTTATTCATTTATTCAGCGAAGTATATAACAAATGTGGTTCGACCAGATAATTATTTCTAGTGATAAAATTAATGATTTAATTTATATAATGCAGCAACAATAAAAAATACTACTACAATATAAAACAAAAACTAATAATTTGTCATTAAATATCATATTTCAATAGCGATTATTAATTTACAACTAATAAATCAATGATAATGAAGCTAATAAATTCCTTAAAGAACGTAATAAGTATTAAACTTGAATAAAAATAAGAGTACAACATAACTAAAGGATGAGATATATCTTAACAATATATTTATAAAACTGTAGTTTTATTAAAAATGTAATTAAATCGAAATCATTAACTTAAGAAAAGAAAAATTACAGGCAGTTATTTGGTCAGTAAAAATCAGTTATTAAATTTCATAAAAATAAGAAAGCATTTCGGATTCAAAATTTGACTGTCTACTTTACAATCTACTTTACAATCCGCAGATTGTATAATTAAAAAGCATCGATACCGACTATAACATCCATATTTAAAAATGGCTACTATTTATGATAAATTGATGACAAGACTGAAAATAATATCTTTATTACAGAGAGAGGTCCATGGTGCTTGGATTACGACAGTAATATAATAAAAAGAGAAAAAGGATATAGGGTATTAGTGGTATAGGGCTATTACGGCTGCCTATACTAAATAACACTTTTACGAGGCTCTTATAAATCATCGAATTACCAACGGCTAGATCCAACCAAGAAGGAACCACTCTACCTCTGAGCACCACTTTTTCTCAACACTATTATACCTCAATCCTATGTAACTGATTTATTTATAATATAAATTTAATTCAAACAACTTAATAAAAAATAATAATAATAATATAATATAATAAATATTATATTCATTAGAAAAAAAAAAAGGAACAACTATATTTTTTCAATGGCTTTGTGAACTCCACTGATTTTAATTAAATTAATTTTGATCTACTATATTTTATAATAAAAATACAGCTAAATGTTCTAAAATATCATTCCGAGTTAAAATCATTTTTAATTTTAATGTAACATTTTTATTTCCTTAGCTACCTTTCAGTAAGAATAATTCCGAAAATAATTGTAATATGTTATGAGAGACCATTTACTTCACGTGAATTTAGTTATATAATTTTATATAAAATAAAAAAAAAAAATGCATCTTTGTTTTAATCCTTCTCAATGGCTTTGTTAGCTCCTATTATCAGAGATTTTAATTAAATTAATTTTTATCTATTATATTTAAATGTTCTAAAACGTCATTTATATATTTTTTTTCTTTTTCTCTTGAAATAAAAATGTTAAGAAAACCAAACACTACATTCGGGGTTTTTAAAAGTTGATTTCAAAAAGCCAATTTTAATTTGTGACGAATTATGTAAAAATGAATTAAATGTTTCTTTATTGTTATTTAAGACTGAAAAGTTCAATGTTTAACTTGACTAATTTTAATTAATTTTTAACTTGAAAAATACCAGTGCTTAAGGTTTAGAAAAGTTATAAAAATACTAAGTACAAAGGAATATTTAAAATATTCTTAAAAGAAAAATAACACCTTTGTCCATATCTTCAATAACTAAATAGATTTAAAAAAAAATTGTGAGGTAATTTCTTATTATAAATGAAAATAAACATTATAACAAAAAACCAACTACATTTGAGACAAAAATATCGCAATATATGTTTTCTTTCTTTCTTTTTATTTAAAATCATTTTATTTATAAGATAAAATTTTTCATATTATCTTATTTTAAATTTAAGAGAAAATGAAATAAAATAAGCGAAAAAACTGGAATAAAAATACATGAGGCACTATCTATTGAACAAAATTGAAGCCTTAAGAAACCGTTAATAGTAAAAATTGATATTTTATGATTTTTGGAAAAATGAAATTATATTGAAAACTAATCATATTTTTGTTCGGTTTTTAATAATCTAATAAAATAAAAAATATCAATTTTCCTTATATATAAAAAATGTATTAGTTATGTTAGATAATTAATCTAAATTGAGTTATTCACTTAAAAAAAGTTAAATTCAAATATTCAACGCCAAATATTACATGAAAATAAATCCTATATCTACATAAACAACAGACATATCACCGAAAATCGAATTAATCTTTATCCACGCTGGGACAAACTGACAGGTATATGTGTCAGATTAATGGATGAATTAATTTAAAAAATATTACAATATTTTGACAGCATTTTATTTATTATTGTTTTGCTTTGTTAGGTCCATTCCAAAAATAAAACCACTCTCAAAGAGTTAATATGTTCATCAAAGGAATCATTTCAGTTCTACACCAATAAATCAGAGTAAAAGAGCTTCTGATCCGTCAGGCAGGGCGAGATACAGATCTTAAATACATGCAAAATGGTGAGATCAGTTATCGACTCATTGATATAGATTCATATCACCTTGATACATGTCCATCCGCTAGATCTAACTTATTACTCACTTTTACTTTCGACAGCATTCCGTTGACGAATGTATAAACAAAATTTCGGAAAGATATATTCAATAAAAATAAAGAAGAAATTATATAGATATATTTATTATAGATTTATATACATTTTTTTTATGAACCAAATAAAAAATTAAATGCATTTCAACATCTCCTTGTCAAAGAATCCATCTGAATCGATTTCCTCCACATCGATACCATCAGAACTATACATACGTTATTTTTTTAAACTTTCTTTTAAATGAATTTTGAAATCCATCACATGGCAGTTAAATTTATTTTTTAAACAATGTCAGAAACACAAATACGATCAACTGCAATGTTTAACAAGGAAAGATTTCAATAATATAATATTTCAAATTTCAGAGCATCTTCTACAAAATTTTCACTATTTTTATAACCCAGAATTACAAATCAAAAGACCAAAGAAGGCGAAAATTATGAAAACATTTTTTATTTTTTCTGTTGCCATAAAAATTATTATCTTAGAGTATCTCGAGGTGGGAATGACAAATATAAATTTTGTTTCTAAAAAGAAATACGACAGTTTAACAAAAGATGACCAAGCCGTACTCAATTTTTATTTTTTTCTCCTTTAGTTGAACATTTTTTTTTTTTTAATATTTTTTATTTATTCATTAAGTTTCTGCTAACAATGAGAACTGTTTATTTTTTCGAATAAACAACATTAAAGTTACTTTAGAGGAAGATTTTTAAAAAAATCTTTATTCAATCTCTGCCCGACTAGGTTAAGACCTAGCTGATATTGAAGATCATTTAATTGTACATAGACATGTTGAGTTTAGTCAAAATTGTAATAAACGTTTTTGAATAAATCAAAGAAAAAATGTGAAAAATCAATTCTATAAAAGTGGGCTTTCCAGTCAGTTAATTCTATCGAAAAAGTACTGCATATCCTAAGCCTAAAATATATAATTTCAGAATCGTAAGACTTTTCGTTTTTGAGCTAGACTGATACAACACACACAGAGACTTAGTCATTTGGACTCAATGGACCTCAAAAGGAACATTTTCGTCAAAAACCAGAATTCTAACTTTTCCTTGCTATATATTCCATAAATAAGTAAGTTAAAGTAAAAAAATTGTCATTGAAGAGAATTGGTTATATTAAGGTTATGTAACGAAACTTAATATAACGAATTACCAGTTTCCAAAATAATTTTTTCAATACAAAATTTTAATCTAACTTATGTTGATCGAATTGTGGAAATCCCAGGATAAATAAGGAATATTATTGTTTTAAAAATATTCTAGAGACGCTATTTCCAGTATAGACCATAGGTATGCCAGAACACCACAAGTTTATTGTAAACATACTCTGATGGTTATAAAGATGCCAACACCTCGAGTCCATTACCGAAGATGACGGAGGAAGACAGAGCCAATGTTGATGGTGCCTCTGTTCCCACGGGGACGGGGCTAATAGTATACAATCACCTCCCCTCTACCGCAACCATCTCCCGTCCACCGCCGCCGGTCCTAGGGCACAACCAGTCTCTCTCATTTCATCGTATCCTAATTTATTCATGGGGTATGTTGCCACTTCATTGGGTACGGCTCATGAGGAGGAACTCGAGTGGGTTATGTATATTACTTAAATTGAAATTCGCAATACTATACGTTGGCTAAAATGGTTTAATTCCTTTGGGTATCTGAAGACACAGGAAGTTTGTGTATACTGTCGACATTTCTATTAAAGTATGTAATCATTTAAATGGCTTTCCTCAGTTTTCTGTTTCAGTGTTAAGTAAAAGTATCGTGATGAGGTGCTAGGATCTCTTGCAGCCCTGTTTTTTCTTCCACATAAGGTTAGCTATGCTTGGTACGGAGAAATCAAGACTGAATGTAAATACTGAAAATAGGTCTATTTATTTTATTTTTACTTAAATCTAATTTTCCTTATTTTTATTTTGGAAGAAGATAGTTGATCTTATGAAGTAGATTGGAGGAAGATAATCCGGGTGGCGGTAAATAAAGGTATCAAAATAATAAAAGAAAACTATTTATTGTTACCAACGTTTCGCCCCAGTTTGCAGGGCTTCGTCAGGGCAGATAAGAATAATGTTCTGTTACCAATTGGCTGGTAATCATCATAGTTATAATTTGATTTCACTTTTATTTTCTTCATGTGTACCTAAATTTAATGTTCTTCATTTTTACTTAATTTTTTATTTTTTTATTTTTACTTCAATTTTCTATTCTTTATTTATACTTAAATTTAATTTTCTTTATTTTTGTTTAGATTAAATTTAGTATATAATATAAATCATTATTTTATGAACTTTATTTTATTACTTCGATTTATATTTTTGTTTACATATTTTTAGTCTTTTTACCTTCTTTTTTTTTTATTTAATTTTGTAGGCACTATTGTTATCATTTAAATTTTCTTTTTTCCGTTCTTCTTTGTTCTATATAGATGGTAAAAATGTATACTTATTGGTCATTATTGTGGGAGATTCAATTACTAATCTTCTATAAAAACATATTAAAGTTAAAAATAACTTGATCTAACTATTTAGCTGCAGAGTAACTCGTTTTAGGACCGCCAGAAATGCGTTTACGTGTTAAGTTTGGTATTCATGTATAGTGTTATCTGCACCTTCGTTCTGGGAAGTAATTAAAAAATAAAAATACTTTTTTTTTTGCTTACGATCTAGGCCATATTACTTGACCGAATAAAGAAGTCAAGATATTTCGACTTCGAATTTAGTGCTGTTGAATTTCTTATACAATAACTTTTCGCTTGGATGCCGCATTAAGATAGTTATAGCCCAAAACCCAATTTGTTACTTTATTAAATTAATTAGATGATTAGTAAAAATTTCGAAACCATTGAGAAATGTGTTTCTGTGTTAAGTGTGATAGAAAATATTTTTTTTTAATTATTTGCAGATTTATGTTCTATGGTTTGGATTTTATGCACCGGTTATTTGTATCGATTTTATCTAGTACTGAGAACTTTAGGTTGTTAGGATTGGATATGAGAGTAATTCTTTGGCTGTGTTTAGAAGATCCTAAAAACTATGTAATAGTACTTAAAAAATATGAGAAAAAAACTCTCGTCAGAATAGTAAATGTTTAGACTATAAGATTAAAATTAATTTTTTATTTAAGAAATTAAATATTAGAAGAAATTAAGTAAGTACTTGGCAACATTTTTTTAATCAAATATTTTGTTTGATATAAAAAATATTAATTTGTTAATCTTTTTTTTCATGATTACAATTAAAATAAATTTACTAAATAAAGAGATAATACTACATCTCTTTTCTTTTGAGGTTTCCGATCATAATGACCGAAGTGAGATACTGGAATCGTAGTGACCAGTAGGCTCTCTTGAGGCAGGTAAAAAAAAAGGAGCTCTTTAGGAAATTACCTGTTCCTCAAAGGAGCAATTTATCCAGATATGCCAACTTAACCTCCGGTATACCGTCCATAAATTATTTCCAGTAAAGTACACTTCTCCAGGGGGGTCCAGTAAGGAAGAATCCGCTAAGTGGCGAATAGGGGAAAGCTTCAATCGATTGCCACGTTTCTGCTCATTCTTCCACAAGGACGAAAGGAATTGTGCAACCAGTTTTTTCTTTCTTTTTGTTTTTAACCTTCTAGGAAACTAAGAACTAACTCTAACTACTGTTTGAACTAGGGTTGCACAACAAGGTAAAGTGTGATTTACCGAATGATTATAGCCATTTACATAAGAGTAAGTACTCTATGGGGATATATCCGCTTGAGTTCGGAAATAATTTTTATAATGTGCTGATTTTCCAAACCACTCAAAGGTTTGCTGCAAAAACACAAAGCTACATTTTTTCTAGTTCTGGGAAAACTGAAAAAACAGGTTAAAAATCCGATATTGTAATTTAAGAAAAAAAAGAAGCCATTTTTGATTAATTCCTTATCGAAGAATTCCCACTAAAAAGTTCGAATTAACATTTCAAATATAAATAGCCACATAAATCATTCAAACCAGATAATTATAATCAGTTTGCGAAATACGTTACTAAAATTACTTCTTAATTTCTAATACTGGCCAATAGAAATAATTGTTGCTATAAGATAGAAAAAATTTAAATTACAGACATTGAAATATACAAATTTCATTCATGATAAAATTGATTTTTTGTAGCATTGCCAGTATAATAGTAGCTCAGAATTTTCACTACCTCCTAGCGGGAAATGTATGATTAACGACCAACACAAGCACACGATGTCCGATAAAAATAGACAGCATACCACACACGGGCCATACAAAGAGATAATTCTATACTCCTTTTTCACCCTAACATTCCTTACAGATTCTACCGTAGCCTCAAAGGAATTTAAAAGAAATACATCAAAAGAATAACGGACATTCCTTTATGCCATAATATAAGAAACACTCAATCTGCTGTTGAATAACATAAGTAATAAATAACTGGACAAAATTATATCTGTTTTAGTTATATTTCATATCGCATAATAATTAGTTGAATGTAATTACGTCTACATTCAACTAATTATTATCTAATTATTATTGAAGTATAAATTAATTAATGATAATCTAATTAAGGGATCTGATTCATTACAGTATTATATTATTTTTTTGTACTTCAATATAGCCTTTTAATTGACATTATTAGTGTTTATATAATTTTCTATATATCAACTCAACACATATATACTCCTGCAGTAGTTCAAAATTCAAATAACTGCAATGTGGGTCAAAACGAAAGCCA
>NW_027107501.1:1564151-1564993 GCF_000696795.3 Halyomorpha halys
TACTATATAATTATGGTTCATACCAATATTAATAGATTTTTACTATTTTATGATCGTATTTAACCGCCAGGCTGTCTAGATATTAGATATTTTTCATATACCTATGAAAACATTTTAAAGGCATGTAAATAAAAAATTTACAAAGTATAATAACCATCATTACTTCAGAGAGTAAATATTAAATCTGCATACTCAATTTTGTAAATAATGAAACAAATTGGTAACTTAAAAGAAATAAATATAATTCTGTTGTTTTCTTTTTAAATTTTTTTGTGAAACAAACTACAAAAATTACTATTATCATAAAACAACACATACCTCATTCCATCACTGTCAACATTGCATTAACCAACACTTACCTGAAAAAAAAAAGAGAATTAAATAAAAATAAATAAGTACTTATTTTAAAATTATACATCAAAATTTTAAACAACATAAAAATCGTTATATGCAATGGCCTTTTTTTTAAAACACGGCTATCTTATTGATTTACTTTTATAGCAGTAGATTAATCTATATAAATCGGTGATAACAACAAAAGATAAGTCATTAAAACGCTTAACTAGTCCAAATATTTATTTTTATTATTACTACAACGTTGTAACAGTAAATGTTTCCATTGTCAAGCTAAATTCCATATTCAAGAAATTACAAAACATAATAACTTTGTATGAATTAATACAAACTACAAAAATGTACAATATTTGTTTGCAATTTATATAATTTCAATAAATTGTTATTTTTTTTTATTAGTATAATATAGATTTTATCTTCATCGATGAGGAAGCCGAAATGTTTTAGAAAAAATAATGTTTATAGAGAGAGATGCTGCCCAAATACAT
>NW_027107501.1:1565498-1587359 GCF_000696795.3 Halyomorpha halys
CTTATTGAGTAAAAGAAAATAAAAGAGAAGAAAGGCCTATGTGGGTATTTATTTTTAACTATGTTTAACCTTAAGGTAAACAGAGTGTAAAGGATAGGGGACAAAAAGTGGGTCCCCGCCCCTTTAGGGTCAATGTTGTTCTGTTTGCTACAGGCCCACGAACCTCTACCCAACACTCCCAAATTTAACAAAACTGTTAATTAAGTAAACCACCATTCTGATCGGCAACGTACCTGATAAATAAGACTACTTTTTTAATTTTAATTTTTATTTATTCATGAATTATTTGTATTAGATGCAGAAATACACGTAATCATGGACAATTGTGCTTCATAAATAAAAAATTGGTCCGGTGCGCCCATCACACAAGTTTCACTGCACTTGGTTTGTTTTGAAGTTATTGCTAGCAATTTTTTTTTATGTTTTGTAATTTTTGAAAAAAAATGAATTAATACTAATTAATAATGACTAAGGAAGGCGAAAATTATGAAAAAATAATTTTAATTTTTTTGTTATTATAAAAATTCGTATTTTAGGGTTTCTTTGAGTGGGTATAAGGAATATAAACTTTTCTTCATGACAAAAGTACAAGTTAATGCAATCGGGAAAGATCGGGCAGTCTCGACTTTCACCTCGTGAATGGTATGCATCTATTATTTCTTTTTTTTTTCTATTCTAGTTATTCATAAAATTCTTCGGTATTTTGTCTTTATCCATTATTTATTATTGCTTACAATGAAAAATGTTTATTTGAAATAAAGAAAATAAGGGTACTTTTGGTCTAAGACCTAGCTCATATCAAAGACCATTTAATTGTACATTGGTATGCAGAATTTTAAAAAAATCGTTAGTAATTTTTGAAAAAATGTTAAAAATAGATTCTATGAAGTGGCACTTCCGGTGGGTCATTTTATCCTAAATTTTGCTGACACATCCCAAGTATTTAAATACGCAATCCCAGTTTTATATTTTTTCGTTTTTGAAGTAGGCTGTTTACACACACAGGCGTCCCTTAATATATATTCCATATATATGGAAGTAATATTAATATGGAAGAATAATATGGAAGTAATAATTAGTAAATGAAAGTAATATAAATCATCAAAAGTTTCTTTTTCTGTGTATTTGTGCATTAATTAAACGTTATATGATTCCCTAATTTTCATTTTGATTAATTATGGTATTATTTTAATGGTATGCACATATTTCAAATTAAAACTTGATTAGCAGATTGAGGCTTCAAGTCTTGCTTGATAGTGGTTTTAGCTAAAAACTAACCTGAGAAGATTCCAAATATATTTTTGGCGATGATTTTTTTAAATTGTTGATATATTAGAAATACACTATTATTATTTCATAAATCTAAACACGCACTCATTAGATCATATAAAGAATTTTATTCTTACCAATTCGGTATATCAGTAATGTGGGTGGCAGAGAAGCACTGGAATTCCGGAGTCCTACCTAGTCATCCACATGTGGGTGGCAGGGTTTGGTTTGGGGATCCCTCGGCTTAATGTAAATATTGAATATAGGTAAGGTTGCGTTCTAGATGATTTATTTTAATTTTCTTAAACTTTGTTGTTAACTAATTTTTACAGTTATCTGACAACCTGGTGGGTGGCATAACCCTACTCTGCCTCAAAGCAAAAGGCAACAACTTCATAGCTTAGGTTTACATTGAGGTTGATAGGAATGTCCACCATTAAAATCTAAACTGAAACAGAAGGCAGCCAGTGATTGGCTGGTATTATTCCCCTAGTCCTCTGCCACGCCCCTAGTCCAATATACGACCCACCTTTTTGGCTTCATTTTTCATTCCAACTTACACCCTCCATTATACTCTTTCCTGTAAATTAATGTTTATTTCAAATGTACAAATATTATTTTATCATTATTATAACCCATTTTATTTTATATTTATCTCTTTATTTTATTTTTTATGTATTAATGGTATAGCCCTAGTACTCACTGCGCTTGAGTGTAGTAGACTGTATTCTTTCAATAAAACGTTTTTTTAAAGGTAAAAAATGCGATAAATCACTGATTAAATATTACTGGATGATTTAAAATAGGATTCGAATAGTTTAAATAAAATCAATTTCATGATCTAATAAATTATGGGGTTTATAAAGTATGAAGTTATAAGTTGTATATATATTATACAATGAAAATTATCTATATAGACAGATAATAAATACACATTATATAAATATGACTAAGCCGATCAAATTACTCCAATCAAACTCTTAATCTACTCTTTGACGACCTTCAGAAAACAATAAAATTAAATTAAGAGTATACAATTGCCTCGGAGCTATTACAGTAATTGCCCTGTATCTTAAGGCGGCCTGACTTAATTATGACACAATTAATCCAATTTATGACCCGCCTTTAACCTAAAACGAAACAAATTGCCAAGCAGTAATGAACCAGCTGTGTCATTAACATGGCGGCGACACTCTAATATTCCTTTCACCTCTACACCTTATACGTTTACCTAGTGTTAACAACATTAGGTGAGGTCCCTAAGGTTCGAAATTAGAAATTATTAACATAATTATTTTTAAACAAAACTGTAAATGTATACATAGATATAGTAATTCTATACCGCTACAACCACTGGAGGGTCAGGGGCTCAGTACTTTGTAAATTAGTACTTGTACTAGACCAGCGGTTGAGAAAGCAGGTAAGTCAGAATTACGCTCCACCGCCAGATTGTTTCCCTATTAAGGGTATCCATTTTATGAGGCTGGGTGGAAAACATACGGTTCCCTAACCCACAGGGTTGACTCACGGTTACAGTAACAGAATAAAAAATTATCTGCCACGACAGGATTCGAACCCGGGTCTTTTGTGGTAGCACAGTGCCTCACAACATAACCATAGTGCCCTCACAAAAAAGTTTATCAAGTAAATGAGAGCAGTATAACTTCCTTACTATTTCAATTTTTTTTTTGCGAATGCATTTCTTGAAAATTATATTTTTTCGGTAGGTATATGTGTATCAAGTGGTTAATTATCAGTTAAAATTAATACAGAATTATTATAAAACTGATACTCAACTTTTCTCCAAAATTTGAAGATTATCAGAATCAAATAAACCATATCGTACCTAAATGAAGTAAGGGAATCTTTTTTTTTAAATGTGTTTACGGATCTAAAAATGCACAAACACTCAAAGAATGGATGTTAATATTTAGTTAACAGTAAAATTGGTATTGTATTTTTAACAAGATACTATTAAAAATATTACACTTTTACAATTGCGCCTACGTTTCTCGAAAGGTACAAAATGAGAATAGAAAAGTATAAAATAACGGCTATTATTTCCATATCTTAAAAAATATTGACTGCTGGAGACAAAACCAACTAAATTGTCACACTGAGTGTAGTGAATCCCATGAAATTCTTCCTATTAATCTTTATTCCTCCTGAAAAAAAATGGCGGATCGATCAACAACCAACATAAGCACTCGCGCACTTGGGTATATATAAATTTCAGAAATAAGCAAATTCTTCGAAATGGAAGCTGAAGATGGATGGATGCACTATCACAAATTCGACATCGAATACACAAAAAATAATAATACTATTGATAAACTGGATAAATAAATAGAACTGTTGATAAACAGCAAACAAATTTTATGCTAATAATAAAGATAATAAAGAATGAACGAACGAAATGTACTAGGGATGAAGAGATCTGTTTTTCAAAAAGTTTACGACCTTGTGAACTTGAAACCAGTAAATCCAAGATTCGTGGTCGGACACAAGAGATTAATAAACCATGTTATTTGTTTCCTCAGCGAGTTCACTTACAACTAGTTTCTCACTTTACTTCCACATTTTTTCTAGCTAACAGGAGAAAAAAAAGAAAATCCTTCAAAGAAACATCTGATGTCAAAGGGGCCAGACTACGCTTTGCAAGAACAGAATACTCGGTGCATAAGAGTTCCAGAAGATAGATGAAATCCAAAGAACTACAAAAAGACCTCGAACAAAGAAGAGGAAAAGGGAAAAAAAAGAAAAGAAGGAGAGACTAAGGTAAAAGGTACAGACGGCAAACATATGGCCAGAGCTCACTCAAGGTGGGGAGCAGTGGATCTAAGCGTAAAAAGGACGATGAACCGAGCCCCCAAGGTGAACTAGAAATGCAACAAAAGAAAGATAGGAGCAAAAGCATGCGCTTTAACCTTTCTTTTATACACGGCAATGTCTGCGACAAACACTGCAAAATGTCCCTCTTTATTATTTTTGTATTTGTTATTAGCCACCTCTCTGGAGAGAAGGAAAAAAAACAAACTAATATTTCCTTTAAAAGAATGTTACACCACGGGGAAACTGCGTCAAAAGAAATACAGTCTAAGGCAAAAGAGTTAGTCATATGTAAAATAATTAGTTTGAAGAAAACAAGGAAGATTTTAAGAGTATTTATTAATATTGTCGAAATAAAAAAAATTAAATGATATATACATACATAAAAAAATAAATCTGCACCGATTCGACACAAGAAGGTTAAGTTGTGAAGTACTTTGTAAGTAACTACTATTTATTGGACTAACGGTTGTGCAAGGAGGTGATTTCGTCAGAATCATGCTCGATCGCCAGATTTTTCTCCCATTAAGTGGGTATCCTAAATGAGGCTCGATGGACCGCCGAGGGCTCCTGAACCCACAGGGTAGACAGTTCCTATTATGTCATCCGAATAAATTATCGATGATGAAGCTAAGGTGTCTTAGAAGAATTTGGCCGTGACCTTAAAGCCATTCTAGTGATAACAATAGAAAGCATTTTCATTATTCATTCTCATCTCGTACTACTTAAATGAATAACAATTATACTTATTACTTACTATTATAAAATTATTAATTCATTATTATTTTTTATATAAAATAAAATATAAATAGGCTTATATTTTTTTAAATTCTGGTGATTTGGTCAGAATCACGCTCGACCGCCAGATTTTTCCTCAATTAAGGGTACCCACCAATTATCTGTCAGCCAAATTCGATCCGGGTCTTAACAATTAGTATCACAGTACCACTGAGCCACCCCGCTTCATAAACATGTATAAATTTGAAAACAACTTGAATAAATATTGCGGTGATATAAATATACAAGGAAATGCACTTGAACAGGTAGCGAGGTTAATATACTCAGGGTCTACGGTAAGAAGTAGAAAGGAGGTTAAAGCAGAAAGACTATAGTTCAAATCTTCTAAATATCGCAAACATCGAAAGATGACGTTGTATAATTACTGAGACTAAATACTGTTTTTCGAATATAAACAATATACCTAAAGTTAACCCATTAACTTGAATGCTCGAGGTAATTCGAGCGGCGTTATATTTTTTTTATTTGTATGCTGCTATAATTTTTTACACTTGAATATAATATAATCGAGAATTAAAAATAATAATAAAATAAATAACAATGATTTATTTTCTGTAATAATACAGTATTTATAGCTTTAGATTATGGCTTACATAGGAAGCTATTATGACCGTTATCCAAAATTAAAATTAAAATTTTGATTATTTTGTACTTATTTAATTTTTTTGCCAAGACAATGTATAAAGGTGTGTTTTGTACATAAAATGAATTTTTTTTGGCTGGTTTTTAAAAAACCTGTGCTTTGAGGGGTTAATTTTAAAATAGATCTAAGGATACCTGGCAAGATTGAGAAACAATGTAAAATTCACAGCTTAGCTTTAATAATTTTTTACATATCTTTAAAATATATATATTGTTCTTGCTGTTATATGGATATAGTAAAAAAATTTATGTCGAATTTTATTAAAAAAATAAAAATAAAACGATAAATAAGGATGAGGACTCATCCATAGAACTGAAGCTATAACATTTCTTCAAGATAAATGCTGTATATTACCATCAAATTTAAGAGAGATTAACAAGAAAAATTTTTTTTTTTTTTTTTTCCCCCTTATTTGCCAGTTTGACTTTTGATTTTTTTTTCTTGTTATTGCCTTGTATTAGGGTTTCGTTTGGAAGGTTTTTTTTTTTTTTTAAATCACACTTATCTAAATATAATAACCGAAAGTGGTAAATTAAATAAGAATAAACAATAAGATATATTTGTTAAAACATCTGCAGTATTTTACTTTTAGAATGGAGCCAGACTTCCCTCTTAGGAGTCAATAGAAAATTTATGCTGATCACATTCAATTGTAACTATAAGGACCGACCGACCTTGATATCAATTCCTCCAATCGAATCTGTTATTCACAAGATCATGCTCGAAATATTATAAGTAATGGGAACAATTAACAAGGAATGACGTTCTTGTTAATAGTTAATGAATAACATTTTCATTCACATATTAACAAATTATCAAAAATAAATAATTTATATTTGTCACAGTTCGACTAAACAAGAATTTAGTCCACAGTGTGAGAGTCAAATTCAAACTTTAAAATTAAGTTATTTTAAAATATTCCGAACAAAATCTTCAAACCTAACATGAATAGTTACCAACCCTAGTTTCGAAAAATTCGTAACAAGAATTTTACTTCTGAAGTCATAATACAAAATGCAAGCATCAAGAAAAAATTATCTGATTGGTAAAGTGGACTGGGATAGTTTTGTCCCAAAATTGCAATAGGCAGAGGTGTGTAAGTCAATGTCACTTGCCGGATTCAAATCCCCAAACGGTCAGACAGACAAGGACTTCAGAGCAGGTTTATTAGTTCACTTATCTATATTAATAGAAAATGACTATCAATGAATATTGAATATCATATATTTTGAAGTGAAACTTCTTTACCGACGTTCTACAACTGAAGATAAAAAAAAATTACAGGGGGTAAATGTAATTCGTGAAGCGAAGAAAAACGAAACTGTTGGGAGGAGGGGCAATGCTGGTCAATTCTAGTAGGAAAATTATTATAATATCCCATTGCAATAGGAGAGTTGGAGCTAAGAGGAGCTAACTCCTCAGCTAAAATCTCTGCACTGCAGCAGGTCCGATTGAGTGAACTATTATTATTCAATAGTGAGTTATTTCATACTCTCCTATTACAATATAAAAATGGTCGAGCTAGAATAGACTTAGGAAATGGCTATTCTATTCTAATTATTATTATGGAACTTGTATGTTTGTTAATGTTGCTTAAAGGCGTAAAACCCTCTGGTCATCAACGCCTATGGCATGCTAAAAATTATGTAAAAAATAATAATAATAGTAAATTTAAAATTGAAGAGGAGTTATAATTTAGAAAGATGGCGATGTGTTTTAAAAATTTAAACAATAATTTAATTTTAGCTTACTCATCTGTGAGAGCTTCTGATAAATTTGGGGTCAGTCCTATCCTGTTTATTGTTGGCAAATAGTGAGTACATTCTTCAAAAATATGTTTAATCGTGAGAATGGACTGACAATATTTGTACGTTGGAGGTGTCAGTTTTCTGATCAGGTGAGAGTGCGTGAGGAGAGTATGACCTATTCTCAAGCGGGTTAGAGCAACTTCCTCCCTGCAGCTGTTGCGGTAGGATGTCGACCATGGTTTTACTGATCTTTTGATTTCTTTTAATTTACTCGGAGACCTTTCAACCCACTTGGCCTGCCATCTTTCCTATATTTGTAATTTATTATGGAACTTTTGCCTTTAATTATGCTGAATATTGATAAAATTTTAATAATGTTTCAATTTTAATACATTATTTCATTTTCAGAATTTTGTCTTCTGTATGCCTGAACCAAGACTGCCACAATTTTTTTTATCATTAGTAACAACAACTTGAACAGGTACAAGTAGATACTTAAATGCGTAATTAGCATTTAATACATACATTATAATTCAGAAAATAATATTAATTGGTCAAATTAGGTAGGTGACTACAAAATCAATTAGAGGTTGGAGAACATATTCCTATATGTTGAGGTTCAGAAAAACAATCTGAGATCGATTTTACAGGAGAAGGCACCTCCGTTTTTCAATGTTTGTGTAATGAAGATATTATGAAAAACTAGTAAAGGCAAATACAAGTGACAAGATGAATCGATGACATTTTTGGGAAGAGCGGAACGGTCGGAGGGAGTAAATGGACCGCGCTGACTGACTCAATGACCGTGTTCACTACAAAGGTGAGAACAGGTATTCTTAAGCCCTCATTTACAGGAAAGAAAAAATACTTTCATAAAATAAAACTGGGTCGCTATGTTGGCCGTTATTAAGGACTTTATGATGGTAATCCAAAGATGGTTTTTAGGAAATATTAATTTTCCTTGTAAAAGGAAGAATATAAAAATCTTACAGGAAAAAAATGAAAACGAATATTAAATAAACCAACTTCTTGCAATTAATTTACAATTAAATGAATTTTACTATGGAATACAGTTAAATTAATTAATATAGAACAAAGGTAACTTGAATTGACGTATTACTCAAAAATCACTGATACAACAGTGCTTAAATTATTTGTATTATCCTTTATAAATAAATTCCGAAGTATTTAAGCGTATGAATTTTTTTTTCGCTGACGATGGATGGAGTGGGCGTCAAAAAAGAAATCAGTTTCCAACTTTTATCATTTGACTGACGTGTTAGCAAAAAAAAATTCCTGACGTGTTCATATCTTTCTGGAAAAAAACTTTTATCGAAGTTGTTTCCTGGTATAAAACTTCTGACTCGTTTTCCAGGCCATACCATTAAATTTCCATTCCTGAAGTATGTATAAGATTATTTTGAAAGAATACAAAGTTAAATATATATATAAGTAACTAAATAATAAGTAGCATTTATTTAAATCGTTTATTTATCAAACCGTATAAAAATAATGAGTTCCCTAATTTATTTTTTTTCTTTCTATTCTTAATACTTTCTCGAGGAAAAGATATTCATTAAGTAAATCAAAAATATTACTGTGAAATCAGTGACAGAATATGAATGGAGTATAATTTTATACCACCGTGGCAAAGCCAAATTTATGAATCAAGTAATGCGAAAAAATAATTTAAAAAATAAAAATTAAATCTGCACCGCTACAACTAATGAAGGGATGTTTATACAGTACTTTACAAGGAAGTACTAGACCGACGGTTGTGCAAGGTGATTTGATCAAAATCATGCTCAACCGCCAGATTTTTACTCAATTAAGGTGCTATATGCAAAGTTAGAATAATAATAAAAATTTGTAAAGCTTTTATTGTAATTTATATATGTGATTGTAATTTATATAAGTTGTAAAGAATTTGGATTATCACTTGTCTCCCAGCCCTTCATGCTTTTGTCTGACTTTTTGCAACTAGTGGAAATTAATTGTGTTTCATATTAATATATAAATATGAATGCACAAATACCAAATTGACATACGTGCATCTGTGCTAAAAACTTTTTTTTTAGTTAAACGATTCAGTTAAAAAAAAAGTGGTATAAGTCCCAATGTACTCATCAAAATTACTTTTCATACGAAATTAATAATTAAGTTTAATTGATAAATACATTAACTTGAAATAATTTTCAATAGTTGGATTATCTTTTGATAAAAAACCGTTATTGCTGACTAAAAACTTTATCGAACTTTCCCTAACGTTTTAAATAAATCAAATTCTTTAAAGATTTATACTACTCTAGTTCTCAATAGTTCAAATATGCTGGTTATGTAATATAATTAAATAAAAACTTATACTAATTAATAATATATGCATCTTAAATATTATATGTTCTCTGGTTACAACTCAATGTATATAAAAAATAATATAAAAAAGTATTTGGTAATGATTTTTAAACCTAAATATTAAGTCAGTTGAAACGGTGTAAATTGAAACTGGTCCTAATTAAAGAAAAACACAAGCTGTTCCTGATAACAAATAAAATCGGTTTCCCTGAAATCCATTTGAAGGCATTATAACTTCCGAAAACCGCTTCGCCCCGTTCGGTTTAATATTGCGGTTTGAGAAAACACTGTTATTTTCCACCATTGTATTCTTCTTTGACGTCTGTAATTTTCTTCACGCTAGCCACATGCTCCTTTTACGGGCTTCTCGGCGGTTCCTTCAGCGGAAATTCTGAGGATTTAGTCAAATGACGACAGTTGTATACTATAAAATAAGAGGGCAGTAAATAATTTATTTTTAGAATCAATATAATAAAATAAGAATCGATAAACTTGGATACTATTTTCTTAAACAATAACCATCTCTTTTCAATAGTTGCAGTGTAATTAATACAAAGGAATAGGATATAATTTTTATGTAAAAATTTAATTAATGATAAACGAAAAAATTAAATATTTCAACGACTTTATTATTAACCTCAATGCAATATAAAGATGGTTCTTGAAAGAAACAAAACCATATCATTACAATTAAATTATAATGATAATAAATAATTATATATCACCTCGAAAATTCTAAATTTTATATAATATACAGCTGAAATCCGCTTTAGTTGCCGGGGAGTAACCGGTTAGTTAGTGTATAAGAGAAAAAACTCCAATATTAATAATATCATATAAAGTAAAATTTAAAATAATGAATATATAGGTGAAGGATATACTAAAATATGATAGATAAGAACAATTTAAAAACATTTTTTTACATGGTTTTATTTATTAATGCAAAAAAACTTTTAAATGTTTAATAGAAAACACAAATTCAATTACTTTCTTTTCCTTTACTAAACTTAATGTTTTCTCAGAAGTTAACCTCAACATATTTTTTTCTGTTGTTTAACTAATTTTACTGAATTAAACCACCCAAATTCTCGTCGATAATCTCGAATGTTGTTAGTAATTAAACTTAAACTGTCTATTATATCTTTTTTTTTTAACTTTAATTATATTTACAAACGTTTTTTGAAAATGATAAAGATTTATTGATAATTTATCATTAAAGCGATTTATAAATTTATTACTGTCGTTATTATGAACATAGTTTAGCGTCAATTTATATCTATTACTTAAATATTAGGAAATTATTTTTTATATATTAAAAAATATTACAACGGTAGTTCAATTAATAAAATTTTTTTAAAGCTATATTTCTTCTGAATGATCAGGCAAAACGTTTAGAATCCAAAAAGGAAAAAAAATATTACATTAATTACATTATTATTTTTGTTTTTATTACATAATTTACACACTTCTGTACCCCTATTCATTTGTCTATATTTGTATTTTCTTCATAATTTCTTTATTGTGTCCATTCTTTTAACTTTAATATTAAACTTTTAATGTTTTCCTATTTTTAATATGTTCTTCAATTTTCTAATACTCTTTACTTTAAAATTATTTTCAAATGTAACATATTTTTAACCGTCAATCCCCACTACTATATTACATCCTTTCGCACTGACCTCAAGTCTGAAAGGTAAGTTTCCCATCTTGTTCATTATTTTCCTTTATTCATGATTTTACTCTTATTCCCTTTTTTCCACCTTCTGTGTTTAAGGTATTGTATAGTTCTTCTTTTTTTATCTGTTGTTATTTTCGTTTTTATTAATGGGCCATCTTCCTGTTAATTGAAAAAATCATATGTTTTTTCTATTATTGATGATATATATTTCAGTAATTACTGAAATATTAATATTACTTTTAACTTTAATTTCGTTAGAACCAATTAGTGCAAAAAATGCTCAAAGAAAAGTTTTATTGATTTTGAAGTCTTGAAAAAAATTCTGATGATCAGCCAGCCCAAAGAAGTCAGACAGACGCTTCGGCTTCCAAGAGAATAGCTATTACTTTTATTTTTCCAGCTGCCAGAAATGTTCCGCGATTCGTGACTTCCGGAGGATAAAATTGGGCCTAATATATTCCCGCTTACTAGGAGCCTTTCAAGGCAGCAGAGGAAAAGAAAAGAGAAAACATTGCCTGTTTTGCATTAACGGCAACAATAAATAATGTATGTGGCCTTAAACTGAATTTAAATAAATTTATACGTAATTAATTCACTTAATAGTTATAATATTAATAAGAGGGGAAAATTTATAAATATTTACACACACATGAAAGAACAATGAAATTAAATACAACTAAAGTAAGACGAAATATGGCAATGTTTCAAAAATTAAAAAAAAAAAAATGAAATGAAATTAATTTTTACTTTTGAGTATTATCAAGAAATACATTTCAAAATAATGTATTTTCGATGAAGTCATCTATAAAATTTTGGTTATATGAAGAAAAAAAAATTGTTTGGTAATTTCTCAGAGTGCATCTTTTGATGTAGTTTGGGTGAAGTTTTTAATCATTACACAATCCAAAGTTAAAACGAAATTAAAACCAACACTGTTTTCTGTCACTAGACGTTTTCAGTTTTGTATGACTATTATTTTTTTTTCTCGAATGGATGGTTTTTTTTTCACATTACTATGCGTGTGTTGTACCATATTATATTTATTGCGTTCTGACTAAATTCAAGGTCATCAGGTGGTTAAGCCTTCCGGTTAAGAAAGATTTTACAATTTATGTTGTTACCATTTCCAAGATTTCATTGATTTTTTTTTAAAATAAACTGAAATTAATTTTTTTTCTAGTAAATATAATCTTTAGCAGTGATGCTAAAAAATATCGATCTTAGATCCTGTAATTATAAAAATATGTTAAAATTTAAACTTCAAACTTCCCTTGTTATATAAGATGATTTTCCTCCCAATTAAACTCAATGTTACAATTAGTATGAAAAACTTTTGAAGAAATTATTATGAAATATGCTACACCACATATGTTTGCAGAATCCTTAAAAAAATATAGAAAAAAATTCTAAACTTTTCATGACTAGTTTGTAAAAACCGTTTAAAGATATTAGAAATTCCTCTCTTAAAAATATTGAACTAATTTGAAAATCGGCATGATCTTTACGAACGATTTTATAATAATATTTTATAACAATATTATAAAAAAATTTTGATTAGATATAAGGTGTTATAGTGGCATGTTAGATTTTAGAACATTTTTTTTTCAAACACAGCTCTTCACATTATTAGTAAATTCCAATAATATTTCAGATTTTTTTTTTCTGTCTAAAATTGTAAATTCCCAATTTATACTTAGAAGTCTTTTTTTTCCTATGGCACACAGAAGAATTCACCCTTCAAAAGTTTACAGTAAAAATATATCAGAGAGAGTTAAATAAAGGAATTTTATTTCCTTTCAATTGAGAAAAAATAATTATAAAATTGAATATTTTTTCTTACAAGGAAACACGAGAGGCGGAAAGGTTTGAAGAACAGAAGTAGGCTAAGGGAAGAAAAGGAACCCGGTGGCTAACACAGGGGGTTGGGGCCTGGTTAAGACTCTTTTGAAGATGGCTTATCTGCCAGTAAAGCTCAACTTTGATCCTGTCAAAGAAACGACCCCAATTCGCATCGGAAAGCCCTAAGAGCTACTTACTAACACGGAAAAAATAAGTCTTACAAAGCTCCCTAACTTTATTTTTTAATCACAATGTTATTTACCTTCCATGAGGAGGCTTATAATAAGTCCACATTAAGGTATTCATTAACTTTAAACTATAGCTATAAAAAACTTTTTGCGATGCCACGCACGAAAACCATTACAAAATAATGATACAAGGAGCCCGAAGCATAATAAAATTCAGTCCATCGGACATACATCTTAAATAATTTTAAAAATTAGTGTTTCTATCATACTTAAAATAAAGAAGGGCATAAAGAAAGCAGAATCTCTGGTTCAGCTCCCTGATGAAGACCTCAATTTCAGGCCGAAACGTCGGCACAAATAAATAGAGTTTGTTTATTTGCTGACCGCACCCCCTCCCCCCGTGACCTGACCCCATTTTTACATATTAAAAGGACTTTCTAGCGTGTCTAAAGCTTTTATTTAATTTTAAACTTTTTTTAATAAACTAAGGATGTAGGTATAATGTTTGTTTTTGCCTGCTATAACTTCTAAACAGTCCACCCAAACGAAAAAGCTATTCTATAAAAAATTTAACAGTATTAAATTCAGCATGGAGTGAGTACCATAACCTATCAATTTGGACATAAATCGTAAGCCATCCATCGTAAATTTTGCCAAACATCCTGCCAATTTTTAAAACCCGTATTTTCAACCACCTTCTGTCCACTCAATACCTAAAAAATAACAATTAAAAATTTCAATTAAGATATGGATGGATGAAGAGTGAAATAATATTTGACATAAATATTATTCGATGTTTTTAATATTTATAAAGAACCTATAAGCATGTGAATATATATATTCATATAATCATTACTACTTCATTCGTTTTAGCTTTATTTCCTTTTATTGGAATGATACCATGACGATTTATTATTTGTTAGAAGATTTATTTTATTTCATTAACTTTTATGTTGGATTATTTATTTATTTACCTTATTATTTGATAATTCTGATTCTCGATTAAAATTGTAAATATAATATATTAAACCCTTTTGTTTATGTTACATGCATTTGATTCTTTTTTATTTGTTATAAGAAGTTATAAGAAGTCACCTAAATTTAACACTTATTTAAATGAACCATTTTATGAAAATAACGCGATTTGTATCTGGATGAATTAGCATCAATCTAGTTTTATCCAACGTTAAGCGCTTGTCTAGAAATGTGACCGCTCCGTGCCAGATGTACTATTACGGATATAATCGAGTTGAATATTAAGACGAATAATCGAGTGCATTATTATAGCGAATAATAGAATCGATTAAGACGGGCAGTAAACCAGCGAGGAGATGATGCTATAAATAACAAGAATATAACAGCCATCTTAACAAGCCCTTTAACAGTCTTCTGGTCAGATTTACAATGCAACCTTTATCATCCGACAAACAAGTCCACGTATCAATTTATCTAATACTTATTACACATTCCTAATCATAGTTTATAACATGACAATACGTATGTAGTTATCGAATAAACACATGCCCTGTTTCTATTAGTATTAGTGTGTAAGTAAAAGAATACAAATTATAACATATATTATATTAGCGACATTATAAAAGATGAAAAGTGTAAGTTAACATTGTACGATTCAATTGCGCTAAGTCCAAATTACAAAACTAATATTATTAGTTTGTACTTCATTATGAATCAGTTTAATTAATTGTGATCTATTTGGGTATAATCACTTCAGACATAGGATAAATAGTGAAGCCATCATAAATGAAAAATGAATTTAACAATTTTTTTCCAAAATGTTACTCTACTTAAAATTATAATTATAGTAACATGTGAACGTTGGTTGAAACGTGAATACCTATACAACCTATTGTTCAAGTGAGTATTCAAACCAATTTTTTTTGTTTGCTCAATACAGAGACAGTTACCATTTCTAGACAACTTTCGAAAAAACTATCCAAGAAATGAAATTTTAGGAAACCACACATTTCGTCACGACCCTGTCCATCATGAACCTGTCCTCTAATTTATACTGTAGGCGGGTCAATAGTACGATGATAATACTTGATTTGAAAAGTACTGCATTTTAAAACTGAGTATATTATGGTAAATTTAAGATAAAATAAACTCCTGGACAAAATTAGCGCATCACTTCATCTTTTATCATCATTGCATCATTTCATTCACTTCATTTCAGAAGTAAACAAACCGATATAAAATACAAAGCGATGAACTAATTTTGTCCAGATGTTTAAACAATTACTAAAACAAAAAAAGGTTTTGTTTTGTTTTCAATGTTTATAAAACAGAATTATGTTACTTTATATTTTTGAATGTATTCTTGTTTATTTAATGTTTTACGAAAATTAGCTTTTTTCTTCTTCTTAATCAAACCAATTACCAAAGCAGATAAATACTGGACAGAATCATGACGCTGTCGAGGTTCTTTCTATTAAAATAAAATATTCATTGTCTGGACGATCATTGAATTTCGGTTGAAGAGTTAAAGAGTTTCCCGATTTTTTTTTTCATTTTGATTGGACTACTTTTATCTTTTTTTAAAATTCATAACTGTCGTTTTCTGTCAGAATAACCTACACATTGTTCTATAAAGGAATAGTCTCTACAATTTTAGATGCATGTGAGAAATTATAAATGATATCTTCCTTTTGTAAATTGGTCCAACATTGCGTTGGTCAATTTACAAAAGTGATTTATACTTTCATCTTTATATTATCCATATAATTTATAGTTATAGACTCATGCTTCATACTTACAACTAACGATTTATCAAATTATGTATATAGATAATGGTCAGGATTGCGGTTAACAAAAATAGTTGACTATTTATTATCCGATGCTTCGCCCCACTTTGTAGAGATTCATCAGAGCTGTTCAAGATGAATACCTTGAACAACCCTGATAAAGCCCTACAAAATGGGCCGAAACGTCGGATAAGTAGTTTTAACCTATTTTTGTTGTTGTTGACCACAACCCTGACCCTCTTCTTTCATATTTATCAAATTAGGTTGCTTCCTCAAAGCAAGGATTCTCATTGTCAAATTAGTATATGAACTCAAACATTGACAGGACCCTATGGCCCTAGAAAATTAGAACATGAGGTAATAATGTTGCCGAACCATAAATAAAACATTGATGGCAAGGCTTAAATGAGTGTATATAACCGAAGCTCTAAAACGGCGTAAAGACCCATAAAAGGGCTGAAACACCGTAGGGTAAAATGACTCAGTTTCAATGAAGCATTTTATGCTTCGACCTCAATAAAACAGGCTGCTAATTCAAAACGCCCACACCAGATTTCCTCTGCACCAACCACAGTCACTGCTAGTTTACTGCTTATTGGATAATTAAAAATTATCTACATTGTCGTTTTATAGCCACTGAATACTCTAAGTGCCATATCAGCAGGCTTAATCGTTCATAAAATACTAAAACCTCCATAAATCGAGACATATCAATTTTCCATGCATTTACACAGTAGTGACTGAGTTGTGGATAATATCTAGATATATATTAAATGGAAAAAAATATTGCACAATTAGATTTGTAGCGTTCTATTGATGGACATTTCACAACTAGTAACAATTCATTTAATTGTTTAATTCACAGCTCGAAAGAATGTTTTACAATCAGCCAATATCATGTAAGATAATATAGATGTCATGAAGGTAAAGACCTATACAAATTGAAATTTCAAAATTAATGTAGGAAATCTTTATTGCCAGCCACTTCCTTAACTTCGTATTGTGTCAGGTAAGTCTCGTTTAGATAATCAATGAATTAAAGTATTTCAGTATATTTTATTCAAGCCTGTCTTGAAACCAATTATATATGTTCTAATAGTTTATTGTAAATAAGGAGTAATGAATATTGAGACGTTGCATAAGCAGAAATCAGTCTTTAATGGAAAGAGGACACGATAGAGAGTTGTTAATATACAGTTAGCATAAGAGAAAGTAAGGCAAAAATCAATGTAAGGAAAAACGATTTTTTTAAAAAGGAAGATTTAATACATTTGTAACACCCTAAAGGCAAAGCCAGGGATCTTGCCATGAGGGACTGAGTGGAAGGTACCTCTAAAATAGTTCAGTTATTTCATTTACCCCTATGTATAACAGATCTGGAAGTAAGGGCTTCATGACCAAGGCATATTAAACATAGAATGGGATCGTTGAATAAAATTGTAACTCAGTCTCCCATTGCCACCCCAACAGCCAATGTATACAAATCAACAGCAATATGAAGGTAAGTGAAGCACTATCAGGGTAATATGAACTCAAAATTAACAATGAGTTGTGTGTTGTTTAGTAAATTTGCTTCATGGATACCAATTGTATAAAAGGTAAATCAAGCAATAATGGACAGCTGGAGCGAAAATTTCAAAGACTAAGGACAAATGGTATTGGATTCGACTGTAGATGTGAGAGTATGCAGGTTATCCCATCTATTAATATCGATTTCAAAAAGATAAAACAAAACAGTTGACACACAGGGGTAGGCCGGTATTTCCGTTTTATTTTTTACCAGAACAGAATCCTTTAGCTCTCAATAGCAATGACGCGGCTAGAATAAAAGCGCTGGGAATCCGCAGTCACCCATTTGCAGCTCGTATGGGTTCCCTGGACAAAGTGTAAATATTATGTATAGGTATGAGTCAGAACTTGATATTAGGTCGGTAAGTAATGTTATTGAAGAAAACAATTTTGCTTTATGTTTTGTTCTATTGCCTACGTCCGTTGTGGTAGGTTGAAACGAGTGACTACCACCGAATTGGACTAACCTATTCCACTCTCTATTTCCGTTGGCATGTTCTAGTAGAATTTACTCATTCTAGTTCCCAGCACATGACTATGCAATTCTAGGACCAAGAATCAAGATGCCGGAAAAGAACAGCATTACATGACGAGATGACATACCGAACCCTGGGAGGAAGATGATGATGGACTGAATGGTGCGCGGGTGACTAATGAAAGACCGGCCGGGAGGTGCCGTGCTCGGCCTTGGTCAAGGGAAATACCCTCGGGGGTTATTGGACCCGCCGATACCTGCTCCCAGCCCCTCCGCAGGACACTAACCCACATCCCGACTCCTATCCAACCACCACGAGGCTCCTCTTCCCTGTCTCTCTGGAGGAAGTGGGAATATCTTGTAGGAACACTTTTCAAGATAACAGGTTTTTAATTTAAGGGCATTCCCTTGAGATAAAAGATATATACAAACACACAGATACCAGGAAGGACCAACTAAATTCCTAAGGTTACCTGTGCTGGAACGTTAAACGGGATCCACACGATCGCCATCTATCGCGAATTCTAAATATCTACAAATGCTTGGGAAACATGAAAGTAATACACGTCGGTACCTGTACGGTTTTGTGTTCCAGAGAGGAAAACATGGTGGACGTCCGGCTCGTTTTGGTTATTACCTTCGATTTACACTATTTTCATTATAAAAAGGAACACAATAAAAGGAAGCGTCAATAAATAAAATATAAAATAAAATTATGGAGAAGAAGGTGAGGGTTACGGTCAAAAGAGAAACAAAAATAGTTGTTAACTAAGTTGTGTAAATAGTTGATACCAAAATTCTACGGTCAACTATTTGTATATATATATACAAATTATTGGGGGGGGGGAGAGGGAGAGAACAAAAAACAAAGTTTTCTCTTCATCTCATAAGTACTTACTTATACTTTCACTTACCAATATATGAAATGTATAGTATGTGAAATATATAAGGATCTTGCAAAATTTCGATGTGGTAACATCTTCGCGTTGTGTAAGTGTGTGAACAGTCTAGCTCAAATATGAAAAGCCGTATGAAACTGAAACTACATATTTAGGGTGGGTAAATGTCTGGGGTGGGGCAGCAAGGGTTTTGCTAAAATCGACCGTCCGAAAGTGCTACTTCAAAGAATAGATTTTTCATTTTTTTTTTTTTAGATTTTTGTCCAAAACGGCTCTAACGAGTTCATTAAACGCGGTGAATCAATGAGAAATTAAGTCTTATTTAATACCAATTAGGTCTTTTCTTCATTGAAATAGTCTAACAGAGGTTTTTCAATAAAAGACTCGAAATCACCTTTAATTTTGTTAATTAAAAAAAAATTATGAATTTTCATTGTTAGCAATAATAAACAATGGATAAATACAATATATTAAAGAATTTTATTAATAACCAAAGAATAAAAAGGAAAAATATATAAACTGTTGTAGTCTGGGGAGGGACAAAATTTACATTCGTTATTCTCACTTTGAGAAATCTTAAAATACGAATTTTCATAGCAAAAAAAACTAATTTTTTTCGCCTTCTCTGCTCAAAAATCGTAAAAACAGAGATATATAACTTCAACACAGCCCGAGTGGAAGATGGGTATATAAACAAAAATTGAGGCCGTGAGTAGGTTAGTAGTAAGGGAATGTTGTTTGATACGCCCTCAGTACCAGATTTCCTTTTCGTAAATACTCTGAAGGTATAAGGAATGTTATCAGCACTCAGTAAGAGATGCCAAATCATTTCTTCTGGCAGTGGAACGGAATTGGGGATTCGTGTTTTATTGGAATTCAATGAAATAAAATTACTATTGAATGCATAATAAAATTTTAGTTATATAACATATAGATGTTGTTGTTAGGTTGAAAGAATAGTTATCAGGGAATATGGATTAAAAAAGTGAAATACCGCGAACAATGGCATTTTGCCCAGGGGCAAATGTCACTTCTTAAAGCCTCATCAGTCAACTCATATCTTAGGAACCCTGCTTTTCCTAATTTTTTAGGAACAGCTGCATGATGCACCACTGACAAGTCACATTCCAGGATGTGGAGTCACAACATTTTAAATTTTTCAGTACGACTTCTGGAGTTTGCGACAGAATCGGTTGTATATAACGAAGTCTCTAACTCAATTTTAGTTTTTTTAAATAAATATGAATAGGTACATACAAAGCATAATATACTTTGTAGTCCCAAACTAAGAAAACAGTTGATTATACCTTCAAGCAGAAGTTGTAGGTGCAAGGAACTGAAAATGTTGACACACTTCAAACCAAAATTAGCAACTAAAGCTGACTAATGGATACTAACTACCTACCTACAAAACAAATAACGAACAAGTGAAGTAAACCTCTTCTTCAGTTAAGAAACAGAACAATTGTTCTACCACAAACCTGCAGTTTGTTGTATCACAGTGATCTTGGATGCACTGTAGTACACAATCGTGTAGTAATGTTTTAATTGTGATAGTTATCAATCTCAAAATATACTGTGCACATGTAGTTTTTAATAATTAATTGAACAAATTATTTGTTCAAAAAACTGTTTTTTTTTTATTGTGATGTATGACTATAAAAATAATAAAGTTTCGAAACGCCGCCTCAATACCGTTGTCTCATTAACTGATCCTTCAAAATATACAAAAATATATGTCAATAACAGTCAATAAAACAATTATATACAAACCCCAGGATGGTATCGTTATTCCATACTCACTTATTGGTATTATTGAGTAAATTTTACTCACACATGAAATATTATGATATGAGAAGCGAAAATTTCAATACTAAATTCATTATGGTTCTGCAAACTATCATAGTGGATAGAGCTGAGTTTAATATCACAAATTCATATACAAATAAAGTGATTGTTGATTTCGTTACGGGTAGAATTAGAATTATCAACAATCACAGCCGAAATGCTAATTTTACTTCGAAGTTTATTTTTCATATTAAAGTTAGTGAGGTAATTGTCGGCTAGCTCACTTGAGCGTTAAGAAAATACATTAAAAATAATCAAGGTTATACTTACTGAATAAACATTATTATGATGATTTAAATTTTATACAAACTGTTAATGGTAACATTATGAATCTCGTGTAATTATGCAGATGAGTATAATTCTAGAGGTTGCATGGCAAGCTTATCTCACCAGCTTAGTTATATTAAAGTGTATTGTCACGCCAACCAATAATTCTTTTTAATTTGTGCCCTATATATTTTGCGGCTTGCGAGTCTTTTACTAAATTAAATTTTCTTTTCCGTGTCAACGCTTACATGAGAATAATTAAAATTTCGTGTAAGATACTTACCCACGGCAAGCATACATTCAAGGATGAATAAGAAGCCAAATGCATTAACTTGTATTTGTAAAAATTAATACGTCATTATTTCTTCAACAAAAGATAAATAAAAATATAAATAGTGACAGTGAAAAATTATTTAAATCGAATTAATTTGAAAAATAAAATAATAATATGATTGCTTAAAAAGTAATGAATGAGCTTCATATTCAGAATTTCATAAAATTAGGACATGGTAAAAAAAATATAATAAAAAGCATGCTTAATTGCAAGATATTGAGAACGAGTTCGAAAATGTTCAACACTTTAAATTTAATTTTTTATTACTTTTTATATTTATTTATTACCGTCTTTAATAATTATTTTTATCTATAAAATTTCATATATGATTTAATTCTATAATGATTAATGATTAAATCCTTG
>NW_027107501.1:1587913-1596554 GCF_000696795.3 Halyomorpha halys
GACCATCTTCTCCAAATATTACTCTACGGTCAATTATCTATACTTCATTAAAAAATAATATTTTTTATTAACTGTATGAAATAGTATACTTTGTAATACAGATAATAACAAAATATATATATAATCAATTTATTTTCTGTTATAATTTTCAAACCAAACAATTTGAAAAAAAGCAAACAAAAAACCTAAAATTTTGAACAAATATTTCAATACTCACCGAAAAACCAGAGAATATAGATATTGTAATTCTTACCTAGAACAAAAGAAAAAATCTATTAGTATAACACATAAAACGACAGTTATAGAGACTGTAATAAATTATAGCTCTGAATTTCTAAGTAATATTACAACCTAAATCTACCATAAATAATAATGAGCTTAAATTAATCACGTTTAAATGCGACATTGGCAAATAATTTATTAATCCTAAATTAATGTTGATGAATATATCTGTTTTCATAAATTATATCCGATTAATGAATTTCCTCTTTGCTTATTATACGATACAGTTATTCATTGAAATACATTTTTTAGTAATAATAATATAACTTAGAATCGATAAGTAATTAGAATAATAAATTATGAATATATCAAATAGTAGTATAAAAATACACTTACGTTGGTTGATAAGTGTATTTGTACTATTGGTATATAAAGTGTGTTATTGGGTTGTTAAGAATAAATGTGGGTGGTTGTGGAGACGTCGGGAATGGTAACTGTGTAGGCGGACATGACAATTGTTACTGAACACGTTATTTGAAGGATACAGGAAAAAATATTGCAGAATGTAGAAAACATCTGGATTATAGTTTTAAATAAATTTAACAAATAACGCTATTTTTATTCTATTTTATCTCAAATAAAATAATGAATTAATAATTTTATAATAATAAGTATTACAATTGTTACTAAGTTTAGTGGTAGTACGAGATGAGAATGACTAATGAAAATGCTTTCTATTGTTATCACTAGAATGTCTTTAAGGTCAGGGCCAAATTCTTTTAAGACACCTCAGCTTTATCATCGATAATTTATTTGTATTATATAATACGAACTTTTAAACATGTATTGATAGGAAATATTATAAAATAATATTAATTTTTATTATTACAAATAAATCTTAAAAAAACAAAGAATATTTTGGAAAATAAATTACAAATCTGATACAAAAGAACCTGAATAGTCACAATTTAGGTATTAATCATTCACTGAATAAATATTCAGAATAAAATTAAAATAACTACAAAACAATTAAATGAGAAAAATATATTGATAAATTTGTTTATTGTTGTGTGTATATATATTTTTTACGTGTCTTGATGATCAGTCAATAATACAACTTTACTTAAGCGACGTTTCGCAACTTTGTTGTTTGTATAGTCATGCCCTAGAACGTAAAAAAAAAAAAATTTCTTAATGTAAATACTTTCTTCAACTAATAACTATAGAACTAAAAGTACGCAGTATAATTTATGATTAATAACTATAACAATTAAAACATTGTTTGATAAAAACATTATTTAAAATTGTCTCTTACAGTTCCATTTTGATCCAATTAACTCCAGGTTTGGTCCAGAACTAAAAAGGTTTTGAAATGAAGTTAGGTTTGCTTTGGTTTTTCCAATACATAACCTTTTTTTTAGCAAGTAGTGAGTCAGTTATTTCTATTTTGTCTATTATTTTATTATTTCTATATTTTTATTATTTAATTTATCTCCGTAAATATAGTATAAAGGTTCGCTCTTATGTCTTTGTAGGACAGAATTTATTACTATAATAAAGTAATCAAAATTAAACGATTCTAAAATATTTATGGATTATTTTATTCACATTAAAATGTTATTACGTTATATAATAGTATTATGTTACACATTTAGTAATATATGTAACGATTCCTTTCTCCACTCTGTATATATCGATAATACAATAATTCTAGATGGTTAATTATTAGAATGTACAGTAATAGAAAATATAAAGTGAAGTAAATAAATAGATCGTGCAGCAGTTAAGAGGAAAACCTCAATCAATTTATTTATTTATAGTTTATTATTGTTGTTCATCCAGGTCTGTCACAAAATAAACAACGCTATCACAGCCGAACTAAGAAAAATAATAGCTAACAATAATGGGAGTGATTATTCCAAGAGAAGAAAGGTATACGTGAGCGATTAGGAATGGCTCAGAGCAGAGGTATTCCGCCAGCGTTCTTCTCAGCCATCCCCTGAATCCAAAGCAGGCGAAAATCGGTCCCTCTTGGTCATTAATAAGGTACCTTACCCATCAGTTCCTCAACTGGCTCAATTATCCACTGCATCTGGCCTATAGGTATGACCAATCCAAGATTTTGCCAACGCAATCAACCATTTAAATGCAAGTATTCCATCAAAAGCCTATTTATCCACAACTTTAAAGTCATTATTAATAAATTATTATAGGAGCATCTCACGAAGATAAGTTCATTTTTTTTAAAAAAAATCGAAATAACCAGCATAAGTTTTAGGATTAGAAGTTTAATCTGTCAAAAAACTCTTTAATTTTGAGAACTGGGTAAATTAACTGTTTACAACATACTCCTCTAAAGAAAATATTATTTATATGAAGAGTAGCTGGGTAGAGGTGCGGTCAGAGAACACAAATAAGTTAAAACTTATTAACTACTAACGTTTCGGGCGTAATTTCTAACCTACATCAGAGCTGCTTGGAAGAAATCGAAATATCAAGTCATTCAACTATTATTTCATTGTTATTTAGTATTATATAGTTTTATACATTTTTAGGGCTATTATATTTATTTATTTCTACATTTTGGTTGTTATTTTAACATTATCGGGAGATGAAGAGATTTCTTTTAAAATCATGTGAAATTACCTGATACAACTTTTTGAAGTAATTATTTTACCTCACGTTAATCTAGAAAAAAAAATCAGTTGAAGAAAGAAAAAAAAATGAAAAGCTGAGTAATGTTCTTATGGTTTTGGTGTGCTAATAATAAATAAATAATGGTGGTATTACCATTATTTATTTATTATTATATATTTTTTTAAATAATTTTAAGGTTTTTCACAAAAATTGAAATTTCAGACCTCTATTAAATAAAAGTTCATGAGACCACGAAAATAATTTATAAAATTTGAAATTTTTTTTTAATACAGAAAATTGACATTTTCGGGGTTTTCCAATAAAACCAGTATATATTTTATATTCTATTAGCTGCAATAAACAAATATTGAAAATCTAGACTTCTAACGTACCTAATTATCACTTGTTTTGTTATATCTTTTAAAATTCCTACTTAATTTTTAAATTTATATTAATTTAAACATTTGTTTATTTATGTTACAGAAAAATAAAAGGACATAAAAAACTAATTTATCAGAAGAGATAATAAATTTAATCAATATCTAAACGATAATTTATTTTCTAACGGACGCTGCTATGTATCTTTACTTAAAAAAAAAATAAGAATAAAATTTTGAATATGTTCTCTATTTGTAATCGTTGCCTATTTAAACAATGAATCATAGGTGAATAATAAAATTTCTAGAACAAAAAAAGTCTACGTAGAGTGGTAGTTGTATGTTACGAGGATAAATGCACAGTGTATAAATAAGTTTATGAATATTTATTTTATAAATTTGTAAGGAAAAAATATGCCAATCTGACCTTTTCTCATCATTCAACAATGAACAAAGAATTCAGAATTTAAATCCTTTTTGGCAGTTTTTCCCTTACGCTATTATTAAAATAATAATAAAAAGAAATATTATAATTTTTTTCCTCATTCCTACAAGTACAGTGACCGGCTTCTTTTAATATTACTTCAAAGAGTTGAGGAATAAAGTTATTTCGTTAAGTTACTTAGTATTTATTTAGCTCATTAAAATTTGATTTCCAAAGAATAGAGTTGAATTTTTTTTATTTTTATCTCGTATATGAATTAAAATAATATGGCTTTTTTTATTGTTATTTAATACCCTCTGGAATAACCGGCTCTTCTGCATAATAGGAACTGTCTCAGTCCCGTCTAGGAAAGATAAGATGGCTTCTACTGTGTTTATTTCCAGAGAAGGCTGGATATGAACTACCAGATGTGATAGTAGTGAAAGGAGGTTCCAAAACAAAAACATTTTCTAAACCCATCGAAATTTTAACTCATATTTTCACGGAGGTTTCCTCAGCTTATCTATAACTGATCGATTAGCATGTATTATCATACAATCGCTGCAAATTGAGACCCGCACGAGCCTAACACGATAATAATAGCTTTCGAAATTACAAAAGGCTACCAGGCCCTACCAAGTCCTCTGTCCAATCTCCACTGTCAACACTTCAGCATTACCTTTATTATATGAATAACTATAACTGTATATTGCTTATTGTTGAATCGAAATCAAAATTATTATTGTCAAACATTTTTCAAGGAAAATATACCGAAAGTTGATATGTAAATTAAAATTAAAAAAAACTAGGGAGTGAGTGTCCCAACTTTTTTCATCTGACGAGGGCAGTGCTGTATCAACATTACCTGAAAAAGGCAAAAATCTAAAATTTCCCAACAATTTTGACTGTATTTCCCAACTGACCGGAGTTCTGGGAAGTTTCACCAGTGATTTATCCTTTTCCTATACATTTTAGAATAAATCACTTCACTAAATAGGACTTATAAGTAATTTTGAGAAGTTTGAATTAATAATTTTGTTTTTTTATAATTTATGTATTTGAATTAGATTCTTAAATTTCTACATTAATCTTTTTTTTTTTTTTTACTGTTCGTATGATAATCAAGAGATTTTCTGTAAAAATGAGGTTCTTCTATGCTAGGGCGGTTGGTTTAATATGTAATGTTTTGTAGCAAAACAAGTTTTCCGTTCTGCACCAGAAATTGGTAACTACCATCATTAATTTTTAGGCCATTCGTGAGATGGAACATACTGTCTTGTTAGTTATTAATAGGGATGTAATTTTTATATTTTCATATATTTTTCTACAAAAATAAACTTCTATAAAATTCATCTTTATGATTCCGAGGAACATTTAATGATATTTATAAAAAAATTGTACTTTACACATTTTTAAATATTTCACAGTTTTTACATTTCATTTTATTTTAGTTTTTAAGGACATAAAGAGTTTTCAATCGGTAATTTTTTTAACTTGAACAAAATTTTTTGTAAATTAGGAAAAACTTTAAAGATAAAGGAGCATGTACTGTTATGAAAGTTAAAGTCTGTCGGTGTGGTTTTTCCGATTTTTTCCTTAATAATTTTCGATTTTGCTGCTCAATCATCAACGATTTTTATTTGAAAACTTAAAGATGATGGTGAATTAAAATATCCATTAAAGTTTAATGTTTTAATTTTTTTGGTTTTAAATTTTTTTTAAGAACTTAAAAAGTCGTACATGGTACTTATTTTCAGGTATTTAAAAGTATTATTTCCCTATTTTTTAATATTTTTAACATAACATAAAATAAACATATGTTGATTTTTTATCACGTTATAAAGAAAATATATGATTTTTTTTTGTTTTTTGGTTCAGCATAATTAATTTAAATTATTTTTCATCGTCTGGAAGTTTTATTTATGATTATAATATGTAGGAAAGATATATCAATTTACGAAAATACAAAAATAAATTAATGCTTAATATGAAATGCTTTTTAAATAGTTTTCTTCTTTTAGTTCTCTCACCAACAAATATAGAAACTACTATCTCTCTGGTTTAACAAACCTAATTAACCACTCACCACAGGGGCGTTATACGCAACAATAATAATACAGCTAAACAAAGTTAAAACAAAAGGTAGGTATAATAATTACACTCCATAAAATCATCATTTTCGTTCACGTAAATAAAACAGAAGTGGAAATTGCATGAAGTCGTTACTTTGCTTTTTGTTCATTCCGTTACGGCCAGCGAGCAATTCGCTACGTCGGACGGCTGGCTGTCCCGACAGTCATTGTGGACTGAAAAATAAAGGTTTTTTTCAATGTTTATTACAAGAGCGTGACGTTTTGACAACGTGATGTAACGTTTTTAAAAACTTTACTTCAAAATGTTCATTTCAACAGTTAACCGAAACAAATCTCATAAATAAATTTCCTTAATTTTCTCAGATAATTGATAATTAAGAATATTGCACTAAACTTTGTCAAGGGGTTTAATCTTGGTGATTATTAGTCCTAAAAATTATATTTGATTTAAGAACGACAATTATAACGGATTCGCAAAAAAGGAGTATAAGTCCCTAAATTTGATGTTATATGTAAAAAAAAAAAAAAATCAAAATAGAGTAATTCATTTTCAATTTATGATAGTTTCTGATTTTTTTTTTTCTCTAGAGGGCTAGAGAAAATTTTTTTTTTTTTTTCTCTAGAGGGCTAGAGAAATACCTTTATACTTTATCCAATCATAATGAAGGAGAAACAGAAAAAATAACTAGTAAAAGGTATGAAAAATTATGAAATAATCAGTCGTATTCCTACGACGTTTTGTTTTTGTTAAAAATCTATACTTTTTTCTTTTTAGGAATTTATAACCTTCCGATCTCTTCTTTTTTTGTAATGTTAATAAAGATATTAATATTTTATTTTAAATTTGGCTATTTCTCAACAGAAATAATGAATTGTAAATGTAATTATCTACATAAAAACACTCAATAGATAAATAATTACTGGTAGCTAATATTTTCATAAAGAATGCTTGGTTTGAGACATCGGACAAATTATTAAATTGAAATCTATAAAAAATGATTGAGTTAAGGAATTTTACTTGCTGAGGCGAAAAAAAAAATCAGAAAATATTACATTAAATAAGAACATTCTTGCAAATTTCTGTTTCTAGTAAAAGTTTGTTAAATATTATATTTTCTGTTTTGTCACTAGACGTCACGTATGATGTATTTTAAAAATGTAATAAATTCATAGAATATTGCGCTTTGAAAAAAAAAAAAAAGACATCCTCGATTATATCAACTATGATGGACTGTTTAGGGAGAAAATAATGTTCAAAACAATAACGCAAATCTCACCACTAGGTATTTATACATTTTTGTTATATAAAACTAAAAAAAACAAAGCATAATAGATTATCTTCTTCTTCATCTTTTTTCTTTTCTACCTTACATAAATTAAAGATGACACATATTTAAATATCTAAAACAGATAAGAAATTTATATGGATTGATGGTGAAATTATAAAACTAAAACTCACTATACAGAATCTTTTTTTTTTTTTAATTGATAATTAATTTATAATACACTAAATGAAATGAGATGAGCTAGCCTTGAACTGATTTCAATAGTTCTTTTCATTGAGTGAGACTTCTGTAGTTTAGGAATAATGTTAACATAAAATAAAGTTTGTATTTATATCTATTTTTACTTTTGATTTTACTTTGATCTGTTTGATTCTAAAGAGTGATTTAAAATAACAATATTGAAATATACAAACATTAAGACATCACAAATGCATAATTACGTTTTACTCGGACACAACTGACTCCTTGACAAGTGAATAATTCTGATCAGAAGCCATGAAAAGAATTTAGTTACCGATATCAATAGGTCTTGTTTTTTTCAAATGATGATAGAAAACTTTTTTCCTGTTTTCTTTTTATTCTTCTTATTCCAACACCACACAATAAGCGGGGATAAAAATGGTACAAGGGAAGACGATTTAATAAAGTTGTAATAGATCTAGACACTACACCTGGCATTTGGGCCACACCCACCCCGGCAACCGGAAATTGTAGCTGGGAGAGGAGAGATCCGGTTCCTTGCCATCACGTACTCTTATCTAGAAGGCATTGTGTAGGAATTCGATTTGGTTCGTTCATCCCAGACCGCTAGATAGGCTGCGGTGGAAAAGCTCTTGCCAACCGATTTATGGAAAACCTCACCGCTGAGGTCTTTGTATCGTGGGTGATGATCCGCGAAAGATCCGAAGTGAATCGATGGTAGAAAAAGATAGAATCACACTGGAACACGAATGGACAAACAATAATCTGATAATATAATTAAGAAAAGTTATGTAGAATACGACCTAAGCAAATGTTAAGGACGGATCGCTCAGAGGTGTATATACAATTCCTCCACGAGGCTAAAAGCCTGAACCCAAAGGATTTTAATAATAAACCATTAAATATTTTACCTAAATCCAGTACCAGGAGGAACTCGACAAAATTGGGGCCGGGGGCTCAACTGCACTGAGTTGCTAATACACAGGATACCGATCAGTCCAACAGACAGAATAAAAAAGGATAAAAGAAAATTAGTTGGGACTTGTCGAATACATTTTTGTATTCTTTTGTTGCTTCTTGTTTTTTGTATTTCCCTCTTCGACTCATAAAGTCACTACACAGCTAAGTTCTCACATAGACGGTGATGTAGGATACCCAGCGAGTCCAGAATAATGGTTTCCGCCATGCTTTGAAACTGGTCCCTCTCTCCTAGCCTTTCTTAAAAAAATTAAATAAAAGAAGATATACTACCATGAAATATATTTAATTAAAAGGAATGGGATTTAAGATCAACACCAATGGTAGGAGATTTTGTTATTTTTATTTGAATGATTTCAATATTCATTCAAATAAAAATAACTATACATTAAATAACAATAAATAAATTAATTTAAAAAAAAA
>NW_027107501.1:1597406-1622049 GCF_000696795.3 Halyomorpha halys
TTTTACGCCTTTAAGCAAAAATCAACAACAACAACAATTCAATGTTGAAAAACATTTAAATTAATATGAAACAGTAATTTGGTTAATTTTTTTTTAACGATGATCAAAGATTATTTCTATTAACAATCATTATAATCCTAGAATTTTTTGGAACATCAAATATAAATAAGATACTTTCATATCCTGATATCGTCAAATTTTACCGACCAATTTTCAAAAACTATGAGAATAGTATTTTTTTTCCTTCTATTTTTTAATTAACTATTTTTTGCCTCTCTGTCTATGACCTAATAGATTTGGTGTGTCAAATGAAAAATTTGAACCATACTATATCAACAACATTGAAATACATCTATACGAGGGCCAATCAATCATTGTATGACAATAATAATATATACAGAGATCCATAGACTGAGGAGGAACCCAGGTAGGGAGCAATTAGCTAAAACAGGTGTTCCCAACAGTAGGACTACGTTTGAGACAGCTGACCGCGCCACCTGTCGGTTCTTGGCCCGTCACAATAAACAGATTATAGCGCTAGGGTCTAAGTGCTCGTCCCTGCGCAGCACATTGTCCCTTCTTGTACAAACATCCTCAATAAGATTGAGGTCAACAAAGTAATAATTTTCTTGACATACATCTTAAATAAGGATCACAAGTCTTTATTAGTTATTTTTATTTAAAAACTATATAGATTTGCAATAATTATGTTTGTTTAACTCTATAATGCAATAGTTAAGTAAAATTTACTCCTGGTACAGTTTAACTCAATGTTACTAACGAGTGCTTTGTTCTGCTTAGTAGATATGTCTTATTTAAAACACTGTTCCAACAATGGAACTTCCAATAATGGAAACTTATCCTATAGGGGCCACTTTGGGTAAAAAAAAATTAGAAACTGGCAAAAATGATCAAGGAATTGGATTCGACTAAACCCGTGAAGGCATGTATGGAAACCCATTGAGTAATTTTGGTTTCAAATCGATAGAACCAGTAGTTGGCAAACGAGAGAAGATAGATTTCCCTTTGAATTAGCCAGTTGAGGAATCCGGGTGACGGATATTGCGCTGGAACTAATGGTTTATTATCGATATTATATATTCGATTGACGTACTATAATATTAATTAGATATAAGTTTAAAATCTTTAATGTTTATTTAACTTCCCTGAGATACAATTGAAAAGATTAGGCGCCCCCATTAGGCGTGTTCACTTCACATAACCTCTAAATATTTTGGATTTTTTTTCGTAGGGTCATACCAGTTGCATTAGGTCTATCTATTGAGTGTATTGATAATTTTTGCAGTTCTTCTCCAATATAGTCCAAGGAAGTACAGTTTCTAGACCGCTTAACCGCTTTGTTTTAATCGATTCCCAGATTTAGTACAAGCAAGGAAAGAGAGTTGAAATTAGTTCAAACCGTTCCATTTACAATTGAGATGATAGCATGGGTGCCAATCAATCTAATTTAATCCTTTACAACGCACGCACCAGTACTCACAACGCTGCTCAAGTAGTATACTAAATGAAAATGAACCCGCAAATATGTTATAAAACATCTAAAAATAGCAGGATACAAGATCCGTAAATTCCTACCCCTTACATATTATCTCATTATCCGTTCTTATCTCTCAGACAGGTTATTTCAAGTAAATCACAACTGCGCTTATTCATCCCTGTTTCCTCAGTCTACTGGTGTACCTCAGGGTAGTATCTTTGGTCCTATCCTTTATACAGTTTTTACAACTGACATCCTAACACTATTCCCACCACGTATGCCGGATGACACATGCCTATTGTCAGTGAATAATGATCCTTCCATTGTATCCCAATCCCTCCAATCCACATCACCACCCTTGAAGAATGGTGCCAAAACAGGAGGATTAAAATAAATCCCACCAAATCACATTTACCCTTCGTCGTAAACCTTCGTCTTGCCCGACAGTATCTTTTAATAATATCCCACTCTTTCCTGTTGAACAGATCCGTTACTTAGGACTAAATCTGGACAAACGACTGACATGGAATCCTCATACAAGACTGAAAAGACAGGAAACTGCTCGTCAATTCCGACTATTACAACATTTACTTGACACACGGTCCAAACTTCTAATCGGTTACAAAAGACTGATCTACATGACAATTATAAGGCCTATCTGGACATACGGAATTGAGCTATGGGGCTACAATAAAACATCTAATTCCTCTCGAATCCAATCCTTACAGTTCAAAATCCTTAATCTTCCTTACTTTGCCACAATTCAAATCATCCATCAGGACCTCAACGTCCCCTATGTTGCCGATTTCGCCAGAACCAGATACCAATCCTTCCAAAATAAACCAACTCGTTTCTAACCCGGCTTCTCCTTCACTACTTAATAATCCTCCTAGGCGTCTGAAAAGAAGATGGCCTCGAGATCTTCTCCTTTAGAAATGTTTTTGGAGTTCTATCAATGGGTAGATTCTCCACATGTTTGTATCATTCATAATATCACTTACAGCAAATTACTTGATGTGTATATATGTATACAGTTGTAAATAACAATAAATAAATTAATTTAAAAAAAAAAATAGCAGGAGTGAACAAATTAAATTGCGCCGAAGTAAAACTAATTTCTCGGCCGAAGCCCGAACTACCAATTACAACGGAGAAGGTTTGGTTCTCTGAAAATAATATACGCATCATGGGGGCGCGAACAGTTCCAACATGTTTACAGCCCCCGGGCTCGTAATAGCTTCTGCCGTAATGACGTCGTAAAAGGCTGGAGAAGATAATCGCTTGGGAACCTTTTGGAAGATATAGAGGGAGTAAGCTTAGAGCTAATCCAGTCGTCCCAATCAATATTGTAAGATATAGTCTCCTGCCTCTGTTTATGGCCGTATCCGATCCAGTAGGCAAAGAGGAGAACGTAGAACAGGTATCAATTTATTTCAATAAACTAAATAGTCACACGCAATCCTAACTCAAGAGCAAATGAAAATGGCATGCCGGCATAATTAGCTTACTTGCGAAAAGTATAATAATTAATTTTAGGGAGAGAGTACAAGTGGCGGTAGGGAAAACTATTTATTGTTAACCGAACTGAAAAAAGATGAAACATCATTCGATCAGTTGCAGCTCTGACGAAGCCCTGCAAAGTGGGACGAAACATTGGTTAACAATAAATAGTTTTCTTTTACTATTTTTATACCCTTACCGTGTGGCGGTCAAACACGGACTATCTTCCTACGGGTAAGTATCTTCTTCTCATAATAATTAAGTTTATTTATTATTGCTTTCAATAAAGAGTTTTTCTCTGTTAGTCAATTCATAATAATATATTTTAATATTTTATATATCTATAAAGTTGCTGTTTTATCAAATAAGTAATTTCAGATTCGTACTACTTTCCATTTTTGAACTACGCATACAGACCAATTTGCGATACGAGGTTTGCTGGACTCAGGGTACATGTATCAAAACGTGTATTTCAGTCCAAAACTCGAATTCAAAGTTTTTGACACATTTACAATATTTTCCCTTATTATATATACCGTATATAGCTAAGTGAAAACTAAAAGATATCAGCGGACTGATTTCTTTATAGTGTATTATTATGGTTATGAATGCTCTTGGATAAGCTAAGATCTTTTAAGCCAATCGAGTTAGTTCCATGGGACCTCTGCGGTTGAATGTTTGAATTGTTTTATTGCCTTTCTGGTAACTTTCAATTTATTCCGGCTCACGTCCCACATGGAATGCTATCCGTCTGATACCTCATTCTCGACAGTCTACCCGGTTGCACAGGGTTTAAGATGGAACCTAGAGGCGAAGAAAGGGATATAGACACTTCTCCCAAAATGTAAGAAAAAATACAATTTTCAAATCAGTCAACATGTTGTGATTCAATTTATTTACAATTCATACATATGAATCAGTATTTATAGGCTAATATGTTTGTTTTATGTCCAAGTCAAAGCTTTTATGACTGAGCTTTGTAAAATAATCAGTAATTTAATTATTAATGAAAAATTTATTATAAATTAAACTATTTATTGTTGAATTTTAAAGAAAACTGCAGAGGTATCATACGTTCCTACTCTATATTCGGATATTCTTAAATGTTTCCTTGGAGGAAGGAATATAATGGAGGGGGTAAGCTAGCAGGAAAAATAAAGCGAAAAAGGTGGGCCTTATATACCATTCAAGGGCGTGGCAGAGGAGTAGGGGAAGAGCTCGAGCCAATCACTGACTACCTTCTGTTTCTGTTTAGATTATAATGAAGAACATTTATAACCTTATCGTAAACCTACCTTTAGTGGGCGTTACATTTTTGGCTTCAATTTTGCTTTGAAGTAGAACATGGGTATGTTTCAGTATATTTGATTTGCTATATCTTGATATCATTTATATATTCAAGCAAATAATATTAAAATTTATTTTGACCAACTGAACTCTTTCCATAGCTATTTATTGTGAACTCATTACACGGCAAGAGCTTCACTTAATTAGTAGTGTTTATTATCCATTAGGTGTATACTTAACAACATGAAGTGCCTTCGAAAATTGAAAACAGACCATGCTTAATTTAGAAAATATAGAAGATGCTCAATTTCTTAGGAAGACATGAGTAACCATTGTACATGCCCTATCAGACGAGAGCACTAACGAAGTCAATATGTTTTACTAATATTGACTGAATGGAAGGGACCAGGAAATCAGCTAATACAAGTGGTTTCCATGGACATGTTTGAGGCTCCCATTATACAGGAGCCAATTAAGGGACTTGATCCGACCTAATTAGTTAGTTAGAGCTGTATAATCAGTACCTTGGAGCGCGTGAAGCTGACACACTTGATTATAAAAACCGTTGGTAAGGGACAGTACTACAGGGCTGAGGAGGGACCCTTTTGTCCTACCTCTGAGGCCCTCTTCACTCTAAAGCCAAGGAGGAGGGGGGGGGGGTCTATTTATTGACGTCAGGTTAAATATAGTCTCGTCTTCTTTGTGAAAAGCTTAATACGATACGTCATCCTGGCTTGGATTATATAAGTTGCATTTCTGGCGGTTTTACGAGATGCATTTATAATATTCAAATAACTATTACTATAATGAGGTGTAGATAGTTGACCGTACATTAATGAGTGGAGAAGTTTGTCGGGGGGTGCGGTCAGAAAGAACAACATAAATAAACAAAACCATATTTATTTATTTTATACCGACGTTTCGACCTGAGTTTCAGGTCTTCATCAGGTGCCTAAAACTGGCCTAACGCCTTAACCCCTGATGAAGACCTGAAACTCGGGTCGAAACGTCTGCATAAAATAAATAAATATGGTTTTGCTTATTTATGTTGTTTTTTGCTGACCGCACCCTCTCCCTCCCACCGACAAAATTCTCCAAACTATTACTATAGGTTTATTAAATATCCCCATAAAATAAAAAATAATAATAAAGTAAATTAAATAAAATACTGTAGTTCATGAAACAAAATATGTTTCTGAACACCTAATACACGGTATTAATTCATGTCGTTATTCAATTTCAGGCGCTTTTTAAATATTGCTCGCTTTTAACGATTTTAAAGTCTCCTCATTCCATTCTAAGCTAATATTTCAAAAGTGATATAAGATCGCCGCTCTCCGGGGGTCTTAGCGGGGCGGGTCCGGCGGGGAAGAATTCCCTTTCATCGGGTGGTGCGGTCAGCAAAGAACAACGTAAATATTTTTGTGTTATGATCTCTCCTTTTATGAGATTTTGGAATGTCGTACATCGACCAATCTACTCGCTATAAATGTCTGTTTAAAAAGTCAGATAAGTAAGGCTACCATGGAGAGGGGAGTGGAGGAAGAGTCAATTATTATTAAATTATTTAATTAATCAATCATTATTAATGCGCATTTGGCGCCTTCGACTCTCCACGTACAGTGGACTGCACTATACCCCTTAAAATACCTTTGGGTAAAAGAAGGAAGCATTATTACAATTTATATCTTTTGGGTGAAAAGTTTTATGCCGTTTTTAAATTTCAGGCGCAATCAATCTAAAAGTGTACCAGGCTTATTTAAAGTCGTATTTTCACCTCCTGTAGGTTTAAACACTAATGAAAAGTAGAGTCAATTACAAATATTAAATTAAATCTGTTCCACTACAATCCATGAACGGTCAGAGGTATATTATATTATATATTATTATTAAGTATATTATAATATAATATACGGCTTTTAGATATATATATATATATATATAAAGTCAATCTACTATGACAAATAATAGAATAAATAATATGTAGGACAATAATTAGATTTTTATTTTTGAAGTACTCCGGTTGAAAATAAATTTTTTCAAATTATATTTATACACTATGTAATTTAGATAATCCGTTAATTAATTTATTTTCTGTTTTTAGTTTTTTGTTTTTATATAATTGTAAAGATAAAATATAATCAATAATAATATGACTTAATACGTTGTTGATTCAAATTTGTAATTTAAAACATTGAAGCAATTACATAAAAAATTATGAATAATGAACATTAATTCATTAATAACAAATATTCATTAAACGAAAACAAATATGCATAGGATAAATATAAACATTAAACAATAATTGATAACAGCGTTCAAATATTCACGGAATCCATTTAGAACCTGCCTGGGTTGCGGAGATATTTCATTTAAAGGCCTCCATGGCAAATATTCATTTAATCCATTTATTGCGTTTTCTCTAAGCTCGGAATTATCTCACCTTTTTTTGTATCGGAAAAAGCCATTATAGGAACGTTTTTTCTTTTCTAAAAAATTAAATGATTTTAAAAAAACACGTATACACAATTAACGGTTTAGTATTTTTAAAAGGAAATTTTATAAATAAAATAATCGATACATGTTATTTAAATTAAATTTAAACATAATCATATTTAATAAAACATCTTAATCAAACTACTGATACCTGTCATGAATGTTTTTTTTTTCTTTGTTTTAAACCTAATAAAAAGAGTATTAAGTGTATATAAATATCCGATATATATACATTAATGCATATCCGATTAATGAAATTAAAACTTAAGCAGATATAAATATAAATTAATATTAATAAAGATTTTTATACAATTCTTGAGGTCAATATTCATGTAAAAAATTTAGATAGTAGGATAGGACTAAATTTTTTAAATGTTATTTTGTTTTTAATCCATGATTTGGTAAAATTTTCATTTTTAAGAAGTAATAATTATTTCCCACGCAGAATGATTTACTAGTAATGAAAAATTTATCAGCAAGATTTCAAATCAAGATAATACATTGAGTATGATATTTACAATAGATAGTTTTACAATTTATCATGGAATTCAAAACTTAATAACTGTTTAAAATCATCAAACTCAACTTTATTTGATAATAATTTTAAATGATATTTATCATATACATTCTATTTCAGTAAAATTGTAGATGGCTTAAATACATGGTTAACATTTTATAAAGGGATCCGGTGTTTTCATCGAAATGAACAGTAAATAAATCGAGTATTAATAAATCTTAATAAAAAAAAATATTTTTACCAGTTGCTAATGAGGCAGATGGTTAACAGCATAGATTATTTAAAATTTATTGCGACAGCAAACACAAATCAAATGGCATGTTGTCAAGGTGATTAAACCTGTTTTATTTCGTGATGATCTGCAAGTCGTTTTCTTATAAGAAAATAAAAAGATAATAATCACTTTATTTAGTGGAAAGGATTATAATTTAATCTGAAAATTTATTGTCATTCCTTATTGTGGCATTAACAGCATATGATAATAACTGATGGGTAGAAACAATTAAAATCGAAATTATTCAATTTTCTCCAAATTGAAACCAAAAATAGTTATATATATTATAATCGGCTCTACACCACATTCATTGTGACTTTATTTTTCTATTTGAATTACTTATATCTGTATTAGATGCTTATTATTGCATTTTTACATACGTAACTTTAATTTTCTTAGTCTAGGCTGTTTACTCATGTTTCTATTATTTTTATTTGTAATGTGTATGTATTAATTTTATTATTATTTACTAATCTTAATATGGTATGAATGTATAATAACAAACCATAAATAACAAATAAATTATAACTTCTGTCGTTAAGTGTGCCAGATTGTATTATTTTTTAATAAAAAATTTTTATTTCTTAACTTAGACAAGAACATTAACAGTTCGAAACGTTTTCTGACGTACCAACTAACGAATATGAAGTTAAAAGGAATTTAATTTCTTCTTGAAAAAATGCCATTTGACAAAGCAATTTAATATCCTTATACAATTTTTAAGGAAAATATTAAACCTTGTTATTTCTAGATGTATATATCAATAAAAAGATATTTTTAAAGTTTTTATTATAATAAAGAGTATTTTTATTTATTAATATTATAAAATAGATAAGAATCCTCCTGAAAAACAATTCTGCACAAAACAAAGTCGTTTATGAGTAATTCTTTTAGTATTCAAAATGATATTTCTTCTTAATCATTTAAAAATTAAAATATGTTCATTCAATTCTTGATTTATTTCCTTCGACCAATATCCTGGGAAAAAAGTCGTTCGTTTAGATTACCTCATACAATTAGATATTTAATTGGCACGTATCATATCGTAAACATATAGATAATGGTATATCAATAGTAATAATATTGGTAAATACGAAATAATGAAAATAATATTAAAACAAACTTAAATATTTATATTAATGAGGTTTTATATTATTAATATAGACATTACTTACTTTATCTTTAAATGTACTCCAGTTATTTATTTTTTTAAAAAATTGAATCACAATTAAAAAAAAAAATCATAATCATAAACGAAAATTTAGGAAAATGAGGTTAAAGAAGAGAAGAAGTCATGTCTGTTATTCAACTTCTCATGAAGGGTTCCATATTAGGTCCACAGACGGGAGCGGATCAATAAGGCGGGGCTTGGTCGGGATTGAAGGCCGACAGATGGCTATTCAACTCCCGACGGGTTGGGCAATTCCTTTGCGGGCCTACTCCCAGCATATAATGTACCCTGCCGTAACTGGAATAGAATTAATTATTTTTTATAACAACAACGATCCAGAATAAATTATTAAAACTTTATTATTAAGTAAAATCAACCTTATTTATAGGGACTAAGAAATTTTAAAAAAAAGTTGTTCACTAATGTACAAAAGTATTTAATTGCATTGTTATTACCTACATAACAAAATATATAACTATATAATAATTAAAATTATATAACTGCTAGTGAGGTGAGTCCGTTTAGTAAAATTGGTATAAATTCATATAATAAAATAAAGGATACCAAAAGAGAAATGAGAAAAGATGAAAATATTTTTAGACAAAATATAATACAACAAAGGATAAACTTAAACTGACATTAAATTATAAATAAATGAACAATGGCTTAACGAATCCGAAGGTTAGTTATAATTTTCAGCTGTTTGTCTTTCTCATAACAGTTATACGATTTTCAAGAATATGTTAATAAGGAATTGCTCAAGGTAAACAAAACCTACATTTCAGTGTGTTCATTATCTTTTATACTAAGAACAACTTTTGAATCTCCTAATGTAGGTGAACAAGGAAAGGAATTTAGAACAATTAAAATGGAATGTGCAGAAAAAAAGGAATAAGAAAACATATACATTGTATATTTTTTTAAAATAATTTGTAATACAGGGAAGAGATTTGTTTCATGTGGAAAAGAGGAATAACATTTAAGAGCAATTGAAAGTCGATCCATCAGCCTGACCCCTGACCTCAACATCAGTCTTTCTAAAGGTGTTGATAACGTCGCTTGCTTTCTGCATGGTCTTTTGACATGGTTGATGACTTTCATCGTTGGATGGCAACTGCTGATTATGATGCCAACGGTAGTTCACGACACGCTGAATTACTACTTAACGTTCTACGAAAACAACTTGCCTTGATGCCGTCGTAACTTACTTGTATCCAATAGTTCATAGATGCATAGATATGTTCGTAATAAATGGCATTCTGATAAGTGCACTGATTTGAAAGTAAATGCATCGAAATAAAGTTCAAAATAATATGGCAAGCACAGAAGTTGTTTAACGGCTAATACAAATAAGTTACATATTTTTTTTAAAATAAGAAGATTATTAGTCGAATTAATGAAAGATGATGATCTGGTTAGCGCTCAAAAAAATATATATTGCACATGTTTTGAGTCTTTAATATTTGTACCAATTTAGTATAGTATATGTACCGCTGAAACGAGTAAATCATACACTAAGGGTATTCATGATGTGTTAAATGTAAAATGTTTTACTATGTTGAATGTTATAAGTATAGGGTTGTGAGCAGCCCTATTTAAAGTCATGTTAAATGCATTAGAGCTCCTGTCGGATTTTTGGAGCAACTTGTTTCATAACCTTTCCTTCCAAAATTTTACGTTATCGTTTACTTCTAAGTTTTGATTAAAGTAATTTATTACATGCCTAAATTAAGTAAAAACTGGAAGTTGTGTGAATGTTTGGCTTATTATTGTTGATCTTATAACTTGTGAGGAAAAGAATGAGTTAATTGACAACTGTCATTACATTATTATTATTATTGTCATCCCTTGCTTTATTAGTTTTTAAAACATCGAAAACAATGCTAACACAATCAAAACAACTTTGAGCAAAGAACACAACAAACAAAACGGTGACAAGATCAGCTGGTCTGTTGCGTGAAGTCATTCTCCATTTAACTGACCTAGTAACAAACTCCCAATCTTGTTATGTTATATCATGTTTACTTGGTAAAATAAGGAAATATTTCTCCATTTAACATAAGTTTTTCCATTTTAACATGTTAAACTAAAGATCAAGAATTCCCCTACTATTTCTAAACCTGACCGTTGTTAAATATTTCTTCAACTTCCAAAACATCCCGAATTCATTTTTTCAAATACACATATTTTTTCCCATTTTCAATGATACTATCTTATGATTTTAAAAGTCTACGTTTGCCAAATTACGGTTCGTGGATTTCTTAAACTGTCATTGACCAAATTATTTTTGAAAATATGGTATTTAATTAAATGGAAAATATTTTGTCAAGCTGCAGCTTAAGACTTAGAAAAAAAACGGCTGGTTTGGTGGGCATTTTCTTCGCAAAAGGTTAGACTTCCTTATTGAAGCCACATCCTCGATTTCAACAAATAATTAAATCGAAAAAAAATAAGTATAAATTCAAGTGTTTATGTCGACCTTTTAATCCATAACAAAATGTAGCATAAATAACAAGAGAAACCGTTTAATTTGGAAGTTTTTTTTTTAGTCTAGAAGGTTAGTTTGGCTGGTTTCAACTTCACTGGGATCAAATGACATGTTTTGACAACATGGGATTGAGTCTCATGAGTCTCAAGTTGCCGATAAGCTTGGCATGATTAGTTCTCTATTTTCATGGTTAATGTTTTATGATTCAAACATTAACAAAAAAAAAAAAAAATAATAGAAGAAAAATATATTTTTTTTCTACATAACTGAGATTTTTAAAAATGGGCTTTAAGTGACAGTTTATTTCCACGTCTATCCAACTAACTGACTCACACCATTCTTTGCATATTAAGTTACCGGCACATAAGAACTCCAATCTCACACTTTAGAACGGAACGAATCTTCAATTATTTCCTAGAATTCTGATTTAGTTATTACACCTAGCAGATCTCTAGATGACTTTTTAACACCCATCTTTCACTCAGGTTATCCAGAAGAATCATTATCTAAAGGACACACATTTTTGTCGATGCTGTTTATCCAATTGTATCTGGGCTATTGTACTAATCAATGTTTAATGGTAAATATGGTAAGAGACACATTATGGTGAAAAACCATCAGCTAAATAGAGATTTTGGAATATTTAAGATTAGTTGATTTTTCCTCTTCCTTCTTTAGTCTCCTTGAAATATTTTTAGCCATCATTATAACATAATTAGTATTTATAATAATTTGAAATATGTGTAATTATATCCAATACTGGAAAATTATATAACCACCAGTCTAAAAAGTCCTGAACGGCATTCCATGAAATATACAGTTACATGTTTTTAAAATCACATTTCATCGTTCTTTATAACGTTATCTAATCAACAAGAAGAATCGTATACGAATAAAACAGTTTCTGGGAAGATCTTTGATTGACCGTATGTAATTAGTAATAGGAAGATGGTTCGGGTGCGGTCAGAATAACTCAAATAGTAAATAAACTATTTGAGCCAACGTTTCATCCCATTTTGCAGAGTTTCATTAGGGCTAAGAAAGAATACAAATAACTAAAATACTGTAACAAGGTAAGGTAATAAGACAGCATGAAATAAATTAAACCAAGCTATGGCTAAAAATGATGTAAAATAAAAGAAAATTTATATTAAAATAAACAAAGTAAATTAAAAAAAAAAAAAAGGTGTACAGTAAAAATAATTAAAAAATAAACAAGAATTGGAAAAAAGTATTGGACATAAAATGAAAATTAAATTTATTAATTTAATAAAATAAAAGATAAATATAAAAATACAGTACCCGCTAAAAGACGGAAAATAAGTGAAATAATAAAATAAAGGTCGAGAAAAAGGAAAGCGAAGGACACAGCTTAGAAAAACAAATCAGTTTATGATGAAAATAGTTTAAAACTAGTCTGGAACTAGTTTAGGGTTATCAAAACTCTAGAAGGACAAAGATACTCAAACTCCATGCAAGGACATTCACACCATTATTCCCCATTTTTTCACATGATCTGCGTTAAGACTCATGTTAAATTGGGCTTTCATGAAACTTTAGAATATTAGAATAAAAACAAACAAACACAAGTCTATAAAAAACTCATATCTGACCCATTCAAACCGGTTGCAATTTACATCTACCGCTACTGGTTTTATAATTAACGGTTATGTATGACTAATATTATTTATCAGAATATTTATCATGGTTCAGATAGCAATATTATCATTATATCTTACCTTTGAAAGTGGTATCAATACTAAGGTTCATTTCTACGGATAACAGAAAATTATTGCTGTTAAATAAAATAATACTGACAATAACGAATAATAAGGAGGATGACGAATTAACTTTTTTTAATAAATTTTTTTTATTAAATTAAATAAATAATAAAATAAATAGTTAACTTAATGACCCAATGTAACTAAGAAATAGATGAATGATAAAACTTCAAGGACATATCGCTACCCAGAAAGTATAATGACGCGACAATAAAATTTTGTGAAATTGACATTATTGTGTTGAAGGAATCAAAAATCTATTGCTAGATGTCTGTAAATGTATTTTTGATTTCACTAAGAGAATGAAACAAAAAAAAAATGACAGTTGCGTCATTACACTTCCGGAGAAGCGATATGAATATATCTAAGCGAAAAAAATAAGTGTGATAAAATTTTACTTTAATTAAAATAGAATAAAAACTAAACAAATACAAATAAGACGAATGAACTTATAGAATTAAAATAAAAATATTTCTTTAGTCAATATTAAAAAATTAAATATATTTGTAGTCCGAGTTTTGTTTATTTAAGCCTTTAACATCATCTTCGCTAGTAATTTATTTATTTATTCGCTATATAATTTTATGTAAGAAGCTCGGAAAGTTTATTTTCAGATTTTTTTAAAAATTGATTATTTCAAAAATTTTATTTCATTACTTTCTCCTTTTCGCTAAGATATCCGTTAATTTTATTGGCACTAAGATTGCAAAAGAAACAACTTGAAATAAATATGAATTGGAAAGAACTTAAAGGAGTAAAATAATTTTATAAAAAATACAAAATAATTAATTAAATAGAGGTTCATACAATTATTTTTTTTTTTAAATATAAAAATAAAATAATCAGCTTAGATTTATTTTTTAATACTAATTTAATTACCATTAAAATCATAATTTTATAAATGAAATTAATGACGGCAAATAATTAGGACATATAGAAACTTGATCATTCATTAATTACATTTTTTCTGAAATAAATGGCGGTAAAATATTTCATGATACGAATATGTAAGAAGTAATTGCTGAGCAGATTGAAAGGTGGCAATTCATATTTTTTACTTAATTTTGTTTTTAAAGGAGTTTTAAGATAAATAGCCTATAATCATGACAATAATGCAATTTGGTATATCCTTGTATTCTGGGGTCATTATTCATACTTTGGAGATGCAGGTGTGCCTAAATGTAATACATAAAAAAAAAAATCGTTTTAGATAGGGAATAAATTTGGCTTAAGAACATCTTGTGTATCCATATAAGGTGGAATCGAAAGGTACATTTTTAAAATATTAAATTAGGTGTATAGTCCCCAAGGAGAGGTGGGGGGGGGGTGATACCTAAAGGAAAAGTAGTACCCAACCCACCATTGATACCAACAAAAACTTACCTACTGGCATTTTTTCACAGATTTTAGACTCAAAGATTAAGTTTTTATAAGTGTGTTGCAATAAAAATTTGTATTTTAAGGCTTAAAAAAAAAAAATATATAACGAATAACTTCGTTTTTGCAAAGAATAAAACAGTTTGACAAAATATTATAAAGCCTTATAATATGATATGGATCGCGAGAGATCGGACACCCTCGGCTGTCTCCGATTTTCCGGTCTCTAAATTGCTGTCTCTGTTTTTAATTTAATTATCAAATTCATCCATAATCCATATTTACACATTTTTTATTACAGTTAGAAATATTAAATGGTTAATTATTTAAAATAAAAAAAATTGAAGTTACTTTAGAGAAAAATCTTTAAAAACTTCGTCATTTAAGCACTATAAAATAAATTTAATAATAAGGCTTAAACTTATTTGATTTGAAAGAACACTAAATTGTACATTCATTTACTGAGTTTAAACCAAATCTTTAAAGATGTTGTGGATACTATCATAAAAAAGGGTAAAATCGATTCTTAAAATTGATTAAAAATTGATTCTTAAAATTGGCACTTCTGAGAAGTCGATTTTGATGGAAAAATCGATGTAGAATCGCAGGCATATATCCACCCACCTTCAGGATCTAATTTCTGTTTTTTGGTTTGTAATTTCTGTTTGGTATGACTTTTCATTTTTGAGTTAGGCACATACAGACCATTTTGCGGGACTTGGTTACTTGTACACAGAATTCCATCGAAAATACGATTTTTTTTAATATAGCAATATTTCCCCATACTATATATTTTACACATCGGTAACAAAACGTTACTGCCAAGTTAACAAGAATTTATTATAGAACAGCATACTGTTACATTTTTTTATAGAATTATATAAACAAATAATGTTTTTTTATTTAAGGCATCGATATAAGGAATAATGACATCATACTCCTGAATAACTAACCAGTTAGGTCGAATTGAGACCTTGATTTCAACTAGTCACAAGCTCTCGTGACGAATTGATACTAACAAGGAACTAGGCCGCATGAAAGTAGTGCACGGAATGCAGAAAAAGCTAAAGTTCACATTATTCACAATGAAAATTTATTCAATCGTGCATTTTAACGTTATTTATGTTTTTAAAACGTGTGTCCCCTCAACATACGTGCTTCCTCGAGTATATCAATCAGCTCTAATCCATTATTCATTTTAGGTTTTGTTTAATAAACTTCTTTTCGAACAAGGTATGCATTCACATATTTAACAATATACATGAATTCTAATAAAGAAAAGAAAATGGAATAATATAATATTATCATATATAGCTAACACAACCCTTCGCATATATAGTGAACCCGGTTAGGAGCCGCTGAGATAAAAGAATTTTAGATGAAATAAAAAGTATGCTCTCCTGAGATAGTACAAGAGCCCAAGAGGAGAAAAAAGGCAGTTATCTCACTACAATTTTTGATTACTTTAATGAAAACTATGTATAATTACAAGTCAAAATTGATGAGTCTGCCAAGTATAGGTAGGGGAATAAAAAATGGCGGCTGTTTCAGAGCGATAAAAAAATTTAATTTTTCATTCGGAGCTCTATATCATAAAAAGTAGGAACAACACAAGAAAACCTAAGAGAGCGTCATTTAAAGATGAGCAAATTTGCTAAAATATGAGCCCTAAAAGAGTTATTTACGTTAAATAGTTCTCGAGATATAGCTTTTTAAAAAGCAATATTTCTTAAAAATCTATTGAAATATTAGTACTCCGAATGAAAAATTAGTGTTTTATAAGGTTTTGAAAAAGCCACCATTTTTTATTCCCCTTACCTATACTTGGGAGACTCATCAATTTTGACTATTAATTATACATAGTTTTCATTAAAGTAATAAAAAATTGGGGTGAGATAACTGCCTTTTTTCTCCTCTTGGGCTCTTGTAAGAGAAAAATAGAGAATCTAAGAGAATTGGATTCACCCATTTTATAGAACACATTGAATTAAATACCTGTCAGTAATCAATCCTCGTCTAATAAGTAAGGAATCTAATTTCAATATGAATTTTGTTTACAACATTTAAGGCAATCCAGAATTCATTTTTATAAATTATCCTATCATTAGGTAAAAAAATAACATAGAGAGGCATACGCGATAACTTCTGTGCAAATGCTAACTAAATTCAAAATAATTAATCGGCCATGACACTGATAAACAATAATCGTTAATAGAGGTTAGGCTGACAATAGAAACCAGAAGAAGGATAATTTTTATATGGACTCAATTGACGGTTTTCCGCCGCCGACAGCCACAATAGTGAGGGTAATGTACAGAGGTATGTCTTATAGTTAGCGGAACAATGGCTGCGCTCTGGGAGGGGTCTTTTGTTAGCGAACAATGTAAGGGTTTGCCCGTCGCTCTAGGGATTTCGGGGCTTCTACCGGAGCCGTATCCTGGGTTAGGGGACAGCGGGGATGGGATGAAACAGAAAGGACATATCGGATGGGGTAAACAAATGGTGAGCTGTGCTTCGAGATGGATCGTAGGGAAAATGTACAACAGGTATATCCCCTTACGGGATATTCCTTATGATGGAATGTTTCACCATTACATGATGCATTATTTCGAGTTACGTAGTCCATCACTACGGATATCTATTACAACTTTATGATTATTGAAATTTACTGTAGAAAAAATTACACAATAAGTAAATATATAAATATATATATTTTTTAACTTATTTATTCATTGAAGTATTTCTTTTAATTTACTTTTTGTTTTTTTAAATCGATATATTAGTTTGTTTTTTTAAATTCATTTGTAAACTGATCTACTGCTGTGACTATTATGTCTTTGGTTCGATTTTACATTGCTATCTAATGAAAAATTCGTTTAATTTGTTTAACGGATCGCACGTGGATAGCGGATCACTGTCCGAGACAGTGAAATAGGGAGTATGAAATTGCCAATTAAATTAAATAACATTGTCAAATGCGATGATATTGTCAAACAGAAAAAAATAAATAAATAAAATATTAATATTTAGTGTGTAGACGAGTATTGCTTGTAAATGGATAGGAAAAATAAATTGTTATATCATGTTAATATATGTAGTCTTTATGTCCGATCATGGATTGATTGATATACTGTGCATTGTAGAAACCCAATGTATTTGGACAGCATAGCTAAATAAAGCATTTCTCTCCGTTATAACATGATAATGGCTGGTGAAGAAACAACCTATTGCTGTCAAATCCACTCCATTATTCAATTTTATTTTTGTTTTATTATCTTATTTTCAAAGAATTTAGCCATATATTGAAGTATTTAAGAATAAAAAAGAATTCTAGAAAAAAATTTGGAATTAGATAATCATTCTTATATTTTATAACTAACACAATGCTTCCTACAAAAATGTAGTAGTGGATTTTTCTAGGAAAGAAAAAAAACTGCCATTTAACTCTTTTATACAATTGTCTGAATTGAATAAATGTTTATGAGCAGCATATAAATTTTAGTGAACATTTTTATATTTCTGCTATACGTTTATAAAAGAAAAATACTAAGATAATACAGCGAAAAATATTATTAGGAGTTCTTTGCGGAAAACTGTCGGAATCGGATTTAGTCTTTCTGTTCACTGAAAGTCTCACATGAAATTATATGGGAGAGTATTGCCATGTTTAATAATATGAATATATCTGTTCTGAAACGAGGATTAATTTCAACTCAAAGTAGAGAGGTAAAGTGAAACTTGTGTGATACGCACACTGCTCCCGATTTTTACTTTACAATAAAATTTTGTAAATTATAGAAAGAACATATGTCAGGGTAGATACACAAGCGGTAGGTTTTTTTTTAGGTAAGATTCTCCCTATATTGCGAATTCTAAGTGGTTGCCCTCCCCTGAATAGACAACTTTGAGCTAAGTGTTTTATTTTTATCTGAATAAATATTACATTTTATAATTATTTATACTTACAATTGTGAAAAATAAAAATAAATGCATTATACAGACAGTTATGGTAAGGCAATCGCTGGTGAACAAACGAGCTACAGGTAGAACTCATTGCGGATGATATATTATATATATGTGATATATTCTTATATATAAATATAAGAACTAATATTAGCAGTTAAAAAAGGTATATAATTCGGTAAGTTCAGAAAGGGCCAATAATAGCTTATATGTATAATATTTTTCAAATAAGTTTGAAGTTTGGAATGTAAGTGAAGTGTGTACAGGATTTATTTTTATGCATAAAACTGCCCGATACGAACAATTAAACAATAATTAATTATTTTTCCGACCTGATGGATCATGAAATGAGAACGTTCCATCGTATAACAGGAAATACCCTATGGAATGATGCTGACAAGAGTGAAGACCACGCAGACGCTTACACATGCAACTAAAATGCATCTGAGAAGAGTTGCAACAACTAACAGGCTAGACAATGAGAATTATAAAAGCTGGCAAGATGTGAGGCAGCTGAATTGCCATCGAGATAGGCAAGGAAGGCAAAAAATAGGAAGTAGAAATTATTCCTTAATGTATACTTAGCAACAGCTTTCATTAACAGCTGAGAACGCTCTCTTAAAAGGCACTTTATTCAGTAACGCCTAAATTTTGCCTCTTTTATTTTATTTTTTAACTTTAATGTTCCTATCTGCGAAATAATATAAAAACATCGATGTTTAATGTAAGCAATAATAACTACAAATCTAGAAATAGAGACGATTAAACATATATACCTATTATGATAAGCTAATTGGGTTTTGCACTGATGATATTTTAATGTAAATTTAAATATTTCTCTTTTTTATATTCTATAATTCTTACATAAATAATTTACATACAATATTAGAAAGGGTTAAATATTCTAAATGAAAATATTAAGGATCTCAAAATAAAACATTTACTATCAAGATATATGTCCATTAATCCATTATTTGTTGTATATGTTATTCAAGTCTGAAGATTTTCATCATTATGAAGTTAGTTTATAATAAATAAAGTGACATGTGTTCCAACTACTTTATTAATGGAATGAAAACATTAACGGTCATATTAAATGTAAATCAAATTGATTACTTTGAGCATTATGACAGGCTTACCATATTTCTTTCACAGCAGGAGTGGTCGAACGCCACTGGATGAGAATTACTGTCACGCTCTCTATTTGACAACATTGAATTTTTTTATTTTGATTGACATGAAACAAAAGTTTGTGCAAACTCTGTCGATGATCATGATAATTTACGAGGAAGGATAATTGAAATTTGCGAAACAATGTCAAACATACAGTAGTGATCGCTGTGAAAGAAATATGACCAGCTTGCCTCAATTCTTTAGGTAATCACTTTGAAAAACATTCATTGTGAATATTAATGTTCACATATTACTTTATTATCCATAAACTAAATAATTCATAACAATAAAAATCTTTAGACTGAATATTGCGTTGACGGACATTTCTTCATAGGGATTTTTTTTTTTTTTTTACATTATATTTTCAGTTATGAAATTTAATCCAGAAACACTGTATACTGTATTTTATGATTCATCTTATTCTTCAGAAAATTAAATAAATAATATTTCTAATAATAAATTAACAATATAATTTTTACTTTTAATTTTATTTTTATTACTTCATTGTACATAATTATTTATCTAGATTCATTTTAATTTTTACTGTTTTCTTCTAACTAAGTATATTTTCTGTAATAGACAAGTATAATTATTATGAGTTGTAATATATATGTTTAATCATTGATTCATACATCTATTTATTAACCTAATGCTTCCACAACTTAATAAGATTTTTTTTTTTATAATATGTAAATAATTATTTTGGGATCTATAGATGTTACAATCTATTGTTATTTTTTTCTGAATAAACTTTATTCTATTCCAGAATATAATTGAGACTTATTTAAAAGGACATGGAGTAGACCCAATATTAATTTAAAAAAATAAAAACATGTGATATATACGGCTTATTCTTAAATTCTCGATCCATTGTCACTGAGAAAAACAAGAAGCCTTAGAAGACAGCCGGCAGGCAGAGGAACAAACTGGATAATTAGAGAAAGCATAGCGTGCGACTCCGGTAGGTTCAGCGAGGTCGGCGAACGATAATTTATGTAGCACTAACTGCCTCTAGCCTCCACCTCCAGCACTGTCCTCCAGGCTTCCAGCTGGACATATTTCATGAAGGATAAGTAGAAGAAAAATTGTATGGTAAGTCCATCAGTCACCAAGTTAAACAAGCTATTTAGAACAGTAAAATATTTAAATAGAAAAAAAAAAAAGAAAAACAATCTATGGATGAATAATCAGTTCTGTTTAAGCGTTACGTGATCTACCAATCAAGGAGGTTAGACACTCCAATTATAGCACATAGAGATCATTAAATAAATACGACTAAATGTCATTCGATTCCGTGAAACTAAATAAAAGCAATTCCAAAACACGATATAACAATGATATATTGTTTCTGACAAGATAATAGCACTATCGCTAGATAAACATTCCAAGATATCGTCTAATAAAAATTAGCAGTTAATGATAATTAGACTTTTACAAAAAACGATATTTTTTTTTTCATAGGAGAGGTTGTTAAACTATCAAAAGATATCTTATCATTCCACTTTAAGAACACACTATAAATCTATAAAGAAAAACTTTTTCACGAATAGTTGTTATGGGAAATAAAATCATACCAGTAAAAGAGGTACTTGATCTATTGTTACTATAATATTATTAAAATGATTGTAATACAAGGATATAACTATATGCATACATTCAAATACAGATAATAAATAATAATTTAAAAATTGTTACTAGAATTTGTCAAATTCATTAATGTTCTTATACGTTTAAACGTGTTAAAATAGGAAATCGATTTACCACGTTTACCAATTGGATTTAAACGAATTTGCAATGAATTAATTAATAATAAACGTAGGTACATGTTTTTTTAATTCTAAATTATTTCAAATAAGTATACAAAAAAAAAAACCCTAAATTCAAAAGGAACAGCAACTTTATTTAAATGGATACAAGATTTTTTTAGAGATTCCCCGTGGGATTCTCTATCCCTTGTAAATTGTCCTATTTTTTACTTAAATATTTTGTCTCCTAATTTTTCTTATTTTTATAGGGTATCACCAACACAAAACTTGTATATTCTCACACGATTTGAGTTATGATGTAAATAAATTTTAAAGTAAACAGCATATTTTCAAAACCCAGATGGGTTGGGTTTAAGAGGCTTTCACACATGTTGGTTGTTTGGTTTCTTGTCTCTCAGTTACCAACCACTCGACCTAACTTCAGCAGGTCATCTGACAAACCGCTAAGACCAAATCAAGAATGAAAAAATTGGAGAATATAAAACTCAGTTTTAGCTAGGATCCTGATAAAGATTTGAAACTCAGGTCGAAACGTCGGCATGAAAAAATACTTTTTTAAAATTTATGTTCTCTTTGCTTACCGCACCCCCCCCCCCAAACCATCTTCTCCAAATATTAATCTACGGTCAAATATCTATACCTCATCAAAAATATAAAATAAACTCAAGAAAAAGAATCAAGATAAAATTCTATTTAAAGCGACATTTTTATTTTTATAATATTGGTGGAATAGAAATACCAACAACTAAATTAAACCGGAATATAATTTTAAAATAACGGAAATTTTTCACAATAAAATGCCTTGTAATCGTAAGTAACGGTTTGAAATATCATATCAAAATAAAAATATGAACAATTAAAAAAAAGTGGCATAGGAGCGGTGTGTATTGAAGTTTATTAAGTTATTGATATAAATTATATTGACCGTTTCATCTCGCAAATAACAATATATTGTTTATTATAATAAAAAAAAACATATACAACAAAATATTTGGCTGAAAAAGCTAATTTATAATTATTAATTTATTTACAGTAAATGTTTATAAGTAAATAATCTAAAGATTTACACTTTATTTTGTAGAGTTTAATTCAACCCCCTTGCTTTTTATACAAATTATTATTTAGTCAATATAATGAATAAAATTTAATCACTAAACACGAAGATAAAAAGGTTCTTTCAAGAAATATTTTTGTAGCTATATGTTCACGCCATAAATATTGAATATAGTGTTAGTGTATGTTTTTCTTTCTTGAGGACGCTTAATTATGTTTAGAATTAAGTCAGTTTTCATACTTAGTTTTTTAAAGTATCTGAAACGTGCCTAGTGTAGTTTTTATTGTCAGATATTTCTGAAAATACAGCCAAGTTGTAGCGTTTTATTTTCAAAAATTTGACAATTTATTGAGAGATGAAGTTACAACAATAAGCGGCATTTTCTCCAGAGCACAGAATTTTGAAGACCTGTTATCTTTATTTTATTCTTAACAATAGTTACTAGCGGTGTTCTAACAGATTAGTTTCAACAATTGAACAAAAGTTCTCTAACAGACAATTTTACAGCGATAGTTAACTTTAGCTATTTAAAGTTCTTTATTACCTACATACATTTTGGAACAGACGAATAAAACACTTTAGATATCAAAATATTTATTCGTTGATATATATTTGTTAAATAATGGTATAACATAAATAAAATGTGTAAGACTATACATAGTTAGTTGGTCAATAAATGTTTCGGTGACACGAAAAAGACAAACTATGATTTTAGAAAAAAAAAAAAATAGAAGATTGAGGAAGGTTCAAAAAACTTCATAAATTTAGGCATTAAATATGGCATTTTTAATCCCCGGTGGGATTCTCTATCCTTTGTATAATGTCCTATTTTTTACTTAAATATTTTGTTTCTTAATTTTTTTGGGGAAGATCGTTTTTCCAGAGTGGGACCGATGCCCAGAGCAACGTGAAACCTCATTTGTAAAACAATCCGACCCGAGCCCGACCACATAATCGAGTTGAATTTTTCAGGCTAAAGAGCAGCTTTATGGAATTTATCTTTTCTTTATCCTTCGTATAAGTTTATAAATGCAGATTCTCACATCATCAATGTAAATTATATGTGTGTATATAAGTAATTCAACTCTACAACTTTATAAATCAATATTGCTTCCAAGTTTTTTAGTATAAACCCAACCCACTGGAATCTAAAATTAGGAAATTTCAGAAAATAAAATTTAGATAGGTGAATAATGTAGAGTCTTTTATATAAACATTTACGTAATTACCACTATTGCCATTTTTTAAAAAAAATAATTATTTTGTGATTTAAATATAAAAAACTGTCTGCCTGCGCCTGTGGTCGGTACTACACTTGTTTATTGAATGCTGTATAAAAACAAATGATAATGCCTAAGCTAAAATTATTAATGATAGTTTACCATATGCATAAGTTGAGCAGTAATCACTTAATTAACTGAAGAGTTATGGACAAACAACAACCACAACACAAGTAACAAAAAAAAGGTCACTGTGCAGAATTTCTAGTACCCCTCGCCAACAGCGCTGGGCGCCCATCTACACTAGTAAGAACTGGATTACTATTGTTTTACATTTCGTTTGTTTTGTTCAATAATTCAATTATTTCAAGCACATTGGATAAAGTAAAAAAAAAAGTGGATAAAATGTCTACAATGGAGGGACTTCGTAGTTGAGGGAATTAAGCCACAGCAGCGGATCAACCTGGGGGGGAGGACGACTTTTATTTATGTGGCGGTCCCACGAAATGAAAACTTGACCCGCAACCATGGTTAGAATAGATTGGTTACCGCTTGATAACCTCCTCCCCTCTCCGTATTCCAGAAATGATCAGGAAATAAATTTAAACAATTATCTGTTACCAACTTAAAAATTTACAATTTTATCTTAAAACTGACTATTCTATAAAGATGAGGTATAAATAAATATTATGTTGAGGAAGATTACGGAGAGAAAAAAGATGGAGAAGGAAGACAGACGGAAAGGGAGAGAGGTGGAGAGGGCGATTAAAACCATTCTACGGAGGAGATTTCGCAATAGAATTTTTATAATTCTATTGATAATTTAATGATGGATCAATTTAATTTATCAATTAATCAGAGAGAGAAAAGATTTCCTCAAGCTGACTTATTTTTCTTCCTTATTTTCCAAGATGATGCTTATTCCCTATCTTATAAAAAATAAAATAAATTTGGCAACATAATAGGATTTTTTTTGTAATAAAGCACGTGGAGAAACTCTTACATCATTCTAGCAAATACGAAATGAAAACAATCCTCCCTCATTATTATTCATAAATCTAATAGTATTCATCAATTA
>NW_027107501.1:1622099-1626662 GCF_000696795.3 Halyomorpha halys
AATAAAATTTAGATAGGTGAATAATGTAGAGTCTTTTATATAAACATGTACGTAATTACCACTAGTACCTTTTTTTAAAAAAATAATTATTTTATGATTTAAATAAAAAAATTAAGCCGCCGCAGCGGATCAACCAGGGAGGGGGGACTTTTATTTCTGTGGCGGTCCCGAAATGAAAACTTGAACTGCAACTATAGTTAGAATAGGTTGGTTACCTCTTGATAACCTCCTCCCCTCTCCGTACTCCAGAAATCAGGAAATAAATTTAAAATAATAATAAAAAAAGATGCCTACATTGGTAGAAATACCCTATACCTTTATTTTCTTAAAATATAAAAGAACAATTATCTGTTACCAACTTAAAAATTTACTATTTTATCTTAACTATGTTATAAAGCTGAGGTATAAATAAATATTACGTTGAGGAAGATTCTACGGAGGAGATTTCGCAATAGAATTTTTTATAATTCTATTGATAATTTAATGATGGATCAATTTAATTTATCAATTAATTAGAGAGACAAAAGATTTTCTCAAGCTGACTTATTTTTCTTCCCTATTTTCCAAGATGATACTTATTCCCTATCTTATAAAAAATAAAATAAAATAAATAAATTTGGCAACATAATAGAATTTTTTTTGTAATAGTGCACGTGGAGAAACTCTTACATCATTCTAGCAAATACGAAATGAAAACAATCCTCCCTCATTATTATTCATAAATCTAATAGTATTTATCAATTACTGGTGTTGTAAAGTGGAAAATAAATGATTGATTCTATGAACAGATAAAGAATAGACATAGTAGATGATAACTGGCATGCAAATTAGCCCTGTTACATCAAACTCAGATAGAATCTTCAATAACTATCTAACGCATAAACTTCATTTCTGATAACTAATGCATTATAGGTCATGCAATATCTCAAGCAATTATCTTGGGCAATTATGTTGCAGCAACATGATGCAGATAATATCTTTAATGTGTACTAATCATCCTCAATATTCATGTATCTGAGAATCAGTGAATTACAAAAATATGTGAGTTTAATAAGAAATTTGGAATAACAAAAAAAAAATTTTTTTTTTTAATTTTCTCATTGAAATTTACAACTGTATTAAATCAAAATACAACAAGTGAATGTGGTGTGAGATCTAATATATTTACATTATATAGTCTTGTGGAGAATCTACCCAATAGAAAAGTCCAATATAATCCAATTAATTGTAGTCTTAAGAACCGTAGTGGATGCTCCTTGGTTTGTAAGAAATAGCCAATTGCATCGGGAAGTACAAATGGAATCAGTAGAAGACTATATCAAAAAATGATTCATAAAATTCCACTTTTAGTTACCGACAGTTAAAGGAGCGTTGCCTAGGAACTTGGGAAATCTAACCTCAACCCGTTGACTGAAGCCTAGTCTGCTGCAGGACATCCTGCTATAAGTTCTGTATTTATTTTCTATTCTATTATTTACATTACTTTCATATTATTTATTTTTTCTCTTCGTCTTTTTCTCAAATGAACTTTTTTTTTCTTTAGTTATCAATTATTTATTTTTTTTATTCTATCTATGTATTGTTTTTTTTTTGTTACTTTTTTTTTTTTTTCTTTTTTTGAGTTTTTTTTTTTTTTTTTTCTTTTTTTTTTATTTTTTTTTTTTATCGTTTTGTATATTTTTGGGGTCTTTTTGTGCTCGAGACTATCCTTCCCTTATTGATTTTTTAAAATAAAATTTAACTGTTATATTAACCATGTAAGGTCCACCAGACCGACCTGGCATAGAATAAAAATATATAATATGATGAAGTGATTGTAATTACAATTACTAACAAATTAATGTAATTTGAAATTATAAAATGAAATTAAAACGAGTAATTTTAATTAATAGTTTCAACTAGTTGATGAACCACTGTAACTGGTAGTCAACAATCACTGCTTGATCCAAAGTAATTGCAATTACATTTGATCATAATGAATAATTACATTTTACACATAATTGCAATGTGGCACAGTAAGGCAGTGTGCTACTAACTCCAAGGACCCGGTTCGAAGGGTTCGAATCCGGCTGTGGCAGATAATTATGTTCTGTTTCACAGTAGCAGTGAGTCAGCACAGTGTGTTCAGGAGCCCTCCAGGGCTCATCCAGCCTCATGACGTAGGTACCCTTAATGGGATAAAATTTTAGCGGCCGAGTGTGATTCTGATCAAATCAACTCCGTGCAAAACCGTTGTTCTAGTAACAGAACTTCCTTAGAACTGCACCTCTGAACTCTCATTGGCTGTAGCGGTACAGAATTAATTTTTAATAAATAATTACAAAGATGTAAACGTAATTAAAAAAAAAACCACTGCAATTGTAATTGCGGTCGGCAATGACTAGAGTCAAAGTAATTAAAACCACTCATTACAATCAAATATAATTGCAATCAATTTTTGCCTGACACTTTCTTCGACTAATTAATTTTTTTTATCTAATTATCGATACAAACAGTTTCAAACATAACCTGTACTCGATATAAATAATGAATAAAGAAACATTTGAAGATAATCAAAGCGTAATTGGATATCGGTTATAAACAATTTATACTAATAGGACTCGAAAGTCCGAAGAATATAAAAGAATTCTCTCTCGCCTTGTTTATTTGTTTTCAAGAAAGGACTGTCTCCTGGAAGATGAGCCTTGGAATAGAATTGCAAATGAGAAGCTACAGACCATCAGTAACTGTTTTAAACATCTGCTTTCTCGTTTTATTTTTTCTTTTAACATTTTTTTAAAAATCTTTCAGCGGGTTTTTAGGATTATCGAATAATCCTTAAATTAAAATAGAAATTCACTTTTTGCTCGCCTGATTGAAAAATTATTGATTGATGTAGAAGTACTCACATTTTAATGATAATATCCAACTTCCAAGAACAATAAAACCTCACCTGTAACAAAAAAATGTATAAATAAATATAAATTAAATTTGTTCAACGAAATATAATCACAATAAGATATACATTAGTCAATTTGTCATTAATCATAAATCATAAAATCTGTACCACTATAATACATGAAAGGTCAGGGGTTCAGTATAATTCAATTCAAGAGGCTGGGTGAACCCCAGGAGGGCTTCAGAACCCACAGAAATTGACTCACGGCTAAAGTGTAACAGAAAAAAAATTTCTGCCCTGCCAGATTAGAACTCGGACCCTTAGCCTCGCGCCTTACCACGCTCCCTCATTAATCATAAAGAAATAAAAATAGCAAAATTCTGTAAAAAAATATTGATAATATTCGAAGTGTTAATAATACAGTATTACATTCTTCATGAAAATCTATTATAACCTTTTGATACTCATTTTTTAAATTAAAAATTCCTTTACGTTCCGGCGCTTTTCGCGTGGCTGCTATATATTTTATTATGTACTGGCTTCATTATATTCATAAATATTACTCACGCGCACGCACACCCACACGTACACACACACACAACAAAAGTTATTTAATAAAGAGTATATACAAACGTCATAAATCAATGTCACATTGATTTATAACATCGTAGAGTGGGGTCCCTTTGTAATAGAGACCCCTGGTCTACAGAGGGACCCCAAGTATAGAAAGTAGCCTCATTCTACAGTACTACCTTAGGAATACGTAATTCAAAATAGAATCATTTTTTTCTTCCAGTGCCACGGAAACAACCACCTCAAAACAAAATTAAAAAATATCAAAAGTAACTTAGAATTTCTTCTATTACCTATTTTTTTTAATTCAAACTTGATTTTGAAGTCAGACCTAGTTTTAAGTTGATATCTGGGTAGAGCTAACTTATACTCTCAATGTCCGTTTAAAATTCATTTTATATACATTTTTAAATGTTGAGAGTTATAATTATTGAATCACGATATTTTTGAAATTAAAATATTAAATGCTGTTCAAAAGTATTTAACATTATTCACCTATTTTTCAATATTAAGAAATTAAAAACAGGAAAAAATATACCTTTACAAATGTTTATAGAAAAAAAAATTATTTGTTGAATTTATTGAAAAATAAATATCTTGTAAAGAAAACAAACATAATAAAACCAGTATTTGACTGTAATTTGAAAATACCCAAAATCAGTCAGTCCGTGAAAGTAAATTAATTAAAACACTCAGGTCCTATTAGGGTTGACATGGAAAATAATATTGAAGATGTTAATTTCAAACTCCTCTCTAGTTAATTACATTCCCGTTATATAATGAGCACTTAGGCAAAACGGCAGGAACGGAAAGGTGGCTCAACGCTTTGTTAAAACGTGAGGTGTTAAAGTGAGGATGTTCGCTGATCATGCTATCTAGCTAAATCGGGACGGCGTTTAATCCTAATCTATCTAATAGAAGTTTTTTATTATTATTATTATATTTTTACATATTTTCATTAACAAAAGCAATTGAAAATATATTTAACAATTTAAAACATTAATAAATACTAGGGATCGGATTTGATAATAGACAATTTAAGATTAGAAACGTTATCAAATTCATAAATTAAATGTATTTTCATGAAATATATTTTAATAAAGATAATCATA
>NW_027107501.1:1626867-1628107 GCF_000696795.3 Halyomorpha halys
CTACTAAAATACAAACTTTACGAAACCTAAAATCGCACTGCAATTACGTTTAAAATCAGTCCGATTCAGGAATTTTTTCAATAATTACAAATTAACAGCTAAAATAAAGTAATAATAATAACCAGGAAAATCAAATTAAAAGAGGGTTGTTTAGTATAAGAAAGGAAATTCATAACAAATTTGAAAACTCATAGTACTTAAATAAATTATAAACTATTCAAAAACTCAAAAATAAAATATAAAAAAAATATGGTATTACCATATAATTTAAAATTTTTAAGAATATGGTCAGGGGTGCGGTCAAAAGAGAATAAAAATAGTTAACAACTATTTATTTCCTGACGTTTCGCCCTATTTTGTAGAACTTCAGGGCTAAAAAAATAGAAAAACAACTAAAACTATTTTGACATAGTAAGATAAGGTAAATTAAGGTAGGGTTAAAATTATGTAAAAATAAGTGGAGAGAAAATTATATACAAATGAAAGAATAGGAGAAATAAAATAGTGTTTATATAAACTAAATAATGATAATAATATAAAAAAAATACGCAAACTATGAAGTTAAAAATGCTATTTATAGTTAAAATATTATTTTATTTATTCTTTTCTTTCATTTGTATATAATTTTCTTTCAATTTATTTTTACATAATTTCAGCCCTACCTTAATTTACCTTATTATCTTACTTTGTCAAGATATTTTTAGTTGTTTTTGTATCCTAAACGTCAGCAAAGAAATAGTTACTAACTATTTTTGTTCTTTTTTGACCGCACTCCTAACCGTATTCTTAACAATTTGAAATTATACGGTAAATTATTTATATATGTAAAAAAAAATCTAAAAGAGTCAAAAATCTAAATTTACAAATAAACAAAAAATATTTATTTATGCCGACGTTTCGACCCGAGTTTCAGGTCTTCATCAGAGCTATAGAACAAAAAAGATAACAACCATCATTTAGAAAAACATAAATCTGAAAAGAAATAGCATACAAACAAATTCGGAATAATACAAAATAATTGATTGATAACCATGGAATTAGACAGTCGCAAATACATACCAGTGAATGATGAAATGTAATGTAATATTATGTAGGTAAGAAGATATGTATAATATAAGATATGTAAGTGGTGTCTAAAAAAACTGAAAAACAAATTTGAATTTAAAAATTGAACAATATGACTGAAAATGGAATATACGGTACAATAGGCGAGTGACTTGTATATGAATAATAGTGTAAA
>NW_027107501.1:1632861-1634917 GCF_000696795.3 Halyomorpha halys
GAGTCGACTTATTGATTCATTTCCAATTCACCTGCTCATCTTTTGTTGCAACCTACTAAAATACAAACTTTACGAAACCTAAAATCGCACTGCAATTACGTTTAAAATCAGTCCCATTCAGGAATTTTTTCAATAATTACAAATTAATAGCAAAATAAAGTAATAATAATAAATAAGAAAATCAAATTAAAAGAGGGCTGTTTTGTATAAGAAAGGAAATTCATAACAAATTTGAAAACTCATAGTACTTAAATAAATTATAAATTATTTAAAAACTCAAAAATAAAAAATAAAATATGGTATTACCATATAATTTAAAATTGTTAAGAATATGGTCAGGGGTGCGGACAAAAGAGAATAAAAATAGTTAACAACTATTTATTTCCCGACGTTTCGCCCTATTTTGTAGAACTTCAGGACTAAAAAAATAGAAAAAACAACTAAAAATATTTTGACATAGTAAGATAATAAGGTAAATTAAGGTAGGGTTAAATTTATGTAAAAATAAGTGGAGAGAAAATTATATACAAATGAAAGAAAAGAAGAAATAAAATAGAGTTTATCTAAAATAAACAATGATAATAATATAAAAAAATACTCAAACTATGAAGTTAAAAATGGTATTTATAATATTACAATATTATTCTATTTCTTCTTTTCTTTCATTTTTATATAATTTTCCTTCAGTTTTTTTTTTTTTTTTACATAATTTCAATCCTACCTTAATTTACCTTATTATCTTACTATGTCAAGATATTTTTAGTTGTTTTTATATCCTAAACGTCAGCAAATAAATAGTTATTAACTATTTTTGTTCTTTTTTGCCCGCACTCCTAACCATATTCTTAACAATTTGAAATTATACGGTAAATTATTTATATATGTAAAAAAAATCAAAAAGAGTCAAAAATCTAAATTTACAAATAAACAAAAATTATTTATTTATGCCAACGTTCCGACCTGAGTTTCAATATAGAACAAAGAGATAACAAACATCATTTAGAAAAACATAAATCTGAAAAGAAATAGCATACAAACAAATTCGGAATTATACAAAATATTGAATTGAAAAATAACAAATAATTGATTGATAACCATGGAATTAGACACTAGCAAATAGATATCAGTGAATGATGAAATGTAATATTATGTAGGTAAGAAGATATGTATAATATAAGATATGTAAGTGGTGTCTAAAAAAACTTAAAAACAAATTTGAATTTAAAAATTGAACAATATGACTGAAAATGGAATATACGGTACAATAGGCGAGTGACTTGTATATGAATAATAGTGTAAATATTAACTTTTTTTTGTTAGATAAACATTAAAGCATATGTAAAAACAATATTTTTAAAATACTAAAAAGGTATATGAAGAATAATGGAGAATGGGAAATGAAATATGACAACGAGAGAATAAACTTACATTCTAGCGGGGAATCTTGGCTAAAACTGATTGATTTGTAGAAAGCCACGCTAGAGTGAGCGACGGAAGGACAAAGTATTCACTAGAAATGTAACTGTCAAGAAAGGCCGATAAGGCAAAACAGTTGATACGAAAAGAAAACGATAAAATAGAAGAAAAGTTAGGGATTAAAAACATAAAACATGTGAAATATAAAAATTATGAGACCCCAAAGGTCAGAGAATTGTTTAAGTTATAAAAAAAAATGCATAAGTGGTTAAATAATTGTAGTGGAGACTTAAAGGCCCTAATTTTCTTTTAAAACGTAATAGTAGGTTTTGTATGTTCTAATTGTATAAAAATGCTTTCAGATAATAGTCGTTTGTCGTGGTTAGGGACAGAGGCTAGTATGGAGGTATTATCAAAATCAAAAGTTTGAATGTTAAGCTATGTTCGGACAATTTTGAAGCAGTGAAGTTACGGGAGGAGGCGGACTATTTGTGCTGGGTTATGCGGTCTTTAAGTAAATATTTTGTTTCGCCAATGTAAGACGCGTTTGAACGAAAAATAGTTTCTAGCAAGAGTAAAAGAGACAATAAAATGAAATAAACTAAAATATAAAAATATAACTCAGTATAAACAAAAACCT
>NW_027107501.1:1636592-1637773 GCF_000696795.3 Halyomorpha halys
GAGATTAAAAAAAATTAATTTAGATAAATTTCAACATAGCTTTCCTTATTGTTTATACTTTAGCAAGCATTTATCTGTTCCTGAGATATTTTTTTATTTTCGTTTTCTGTAAATAAATCAATTGATCTCGTCTTACACAAACTTCAAAGAAAATTGGATTTTTTCTTTTAACATATTTTTTTCAAGAGACGAACTAACAATATTATTTGAGAGGACAGTTCAGATTGGAATTCAGATTAACACGAAGCACTAACAGAAAAATACTCAATAAATCCCGAAGTTCTGGTCCATATTTTAGGCTTCTTCAGGCCTAAAAAGTACAAAATGAAAATAAATTAAATCAATATGGTGCAGTGTGCTCATCAATAACTTTCACTTACCTACTTGCGTCAAAAAGTTTAGCAGAATAGATAGGAAAGTATTATTTTTTATTTAGATTTTAGACCAGGAAAAGGCGAAAATTATTATTTAAAATTGTAATTTTTATGTTGTTAAAAAAAATTCGTATTTTAGATCCCTCGATGAGGGAACAATGGATATAAGGACAGAATTGATAAACAAAATCAGTCTGGAATGATAAATAAAATTCCATGTTTAAATTGTCTAGCAATACATGTATAGACGACACAAAACAATTGTTGGGTGATAGAATGTATTAACACAGTAATGATAAAAACAAAATAAACGAGGAGAAAGATCCCAATAAAACAGAACTAGTGCAGCAGTGGTTTTTGGCTGCATAAAAACTAGTATAATTTTGATTTAGATAAAACAATAATTTACATAAAGAAAATAATACTTTCAAAAGAAAAATACTTGAGTCAATTTACATACCATAAAACGTTAATAATACAGTAAATTTTAAAACAGACACTAGAAATCTGAACCAACACTACGCTGAAATTTTAAGCAAAATTAATTTATGAAAAATATGGGTAAAAATTATGTTAATATTTAAAATTAACTTTGATATGAATTTTAAGTATAAAATAAATAAGAATTTTAACTAAAATAAATTTGAAATAAATGAAAGTTATGATTGACCAGAGTGTAAGGAAGGTTACCAATATTGTTACACCTTGTTATCAACAGCGTCAAATTGATTATAATAAAAATTTTAATATTGATGATATAGCGATTAATTAGACTTAAGCTAAGCATAGATTATTAATAAATTAATA
>NW_027107501.1:1639075-1640568 GCF_000696795.3 Halyomorpha halys
AAAAACTGGATTCCGTGCGCATCCGTTGGACAAATCTACTAAAATGATAATTATACAACACATCCAATAATGAAGATGGTCATCCAAAATACAGAAATAAATGAAGTAAGGATTATTAAGGGAAGTATGAAGTAAGAATTATTACTTGAAAATATATAATAAAATTGTATACCCTTAGCCAAAAGTTATATAATGAAGAATATTGATATTATTTTTAAACTATCAATATTAGGGTCCGATTCATAAGCACACAGGATTCCCCTAAAGGAGGAAATGGAAATATTTACAGCAGTTCTTAGGCCAGACAGTAGATTACAGGAGACTGAAAAGTGGTTAGGTTATTGGAAGACAGGCATTTTTACCTGAGTCCCCAGACCACAGTTGGTCCTGTCATTACCATTACCTCGGTCCCACCTAACACGTCAAACCACACGTGCCAACGAATTTTTTTTTTAAGACATTAACTGATGGGACAATACATTAAAACCAATTCATCTCTAATAACAATATTTAGAACACGAGATTGAGGTATCAATGTAACTACAGCAGTAAATCAACAACAGAAGTAATATTCAGAATAACTTCAATAGTGGTTTTGTAGATAAACAGTAGTTTTGAATTACAATCTGAACCTGTAATAGCATATTGGAAGTTTAATAGTTAACGTATATAATAGATTGTGGGAAGATAGTCCAGGTAGTGATCAAGAAAGGCACAAATCAGTAACAAAAACTATTTACAGATAACCAACGTTTTACCCAACTTCGCAGAGCTTCGTTAGGGCTAAATGAGGACAATATACAAACATTGTAATATAAATGTACGTCTAATATAAGTCTGCGTGGGGGTCTAGAAACGTACAGAGCAGTAAAAAAACTATTTATTATCAACGTTAATGTTTATTATCAAAGTTTACAATGTTTCTATGTTGTGCTCATTTGGCCCTGGCTCTGCAAATTAGGGCAAAACGTTTGTTACTAAAAAATAGAAAAAAAAAAAAATTTATAAGTAACAAACGTTTCGCCCCATTTGCAGGGCTTCATCAGGGCTAAATGAGCACAGATTGAAATATTGTAAACTTTCGTTGATAATAAATAGATTGATTGAAATTACCTTTGATGACAGCCACCCGCATTTTCTACCGTTATTTTCCTAAGCAATAACGTGGTTAATCACTCCGGAATTCAGGTAAAAAAATATATTCAGTAGTATTGGAGAAGTTTGTCGGGGGGTGCGGTCAGCAAAGAACAATATAAATAAACAAAACCATATTTATTTATTTATTATATGTATCTCAACACTCACTATTTTTCATTGTCTGTCATAATGTTCAATTTGTAGATTCAATTTATTTATTTAATTTTTCAGTTTTTTTAGACACTACTTGCATATCTTATATTATACATATCTCATGATATTATATTTCATCTGTCACTGTTTTCAATTTACTACCATACAATTCCACGAATATCAATCAATTAAAATTTTGTACT
>NW_027107501.1:1640768-1652306 GCF_000696795.3 Halyomorpha halys
TAAATAAATGATTAAATAAAAAATAGTGTTAAAAATAAAATATCACCATAAACAAAATCATAAAAAGCAACAAATAGCAAACTTCAAACAAATCTTGTCTCACTACACGTCGCCGGTTGACTGGAACCTCAAAATAGCTTCTCTCAATCGCGTCATAATTTTTAAAAAACAGTAGGAACTGAGTAAGGCTAAATAAATCTAAATAAAGGTAACAATCGATAGTTAATCATCGATACTGGTATTTTGAGAATTCAGTCCAAAATGTGATGAACTAACGATATTATTTCATTTCAACATACATTTGGTTTATACAAACCTTCAAGAACCAAATATCGATATTATTAATGATAGAAGCGTCACATTACATTCAATAAAATTGGGATATATATTATTAAAAATCGATCAACATAATTTTTCAAAAAGGATGTTTTTAATAATTAAAATGTGACGTTTCTGTCCAAAGATTAGACATATAATAGATAGATAAGATAAATATATATAAAATAAAACTAAAAAAAAATAGAAAGATTTAATAAATAAGAATTAGCGAGCGCGGTGGCACCGTGGTAAGGCACTATGCTACTAACGACAAGGACCCGAGTTCGAATCCTGCTGGGCAGAAAAAAAATTTCTGTTACACTGTAGCCATGAGTCAACACTGTGGGTTCTGGAGCTCTTTTTCACCCAGCGTCATAAATTGTTTAAAAATCTGGCGGTCGAGCGTGATCCTAATTCCTTATAAAATACTGAACCCCTGACGCTTCATAGATTGTTACCGTAATAGATTTTTTTTTTTAATAAACAAGAATTAAAAAATAATTCAAGGGAGTAAATATTTGAATATGTATAAAATATATTTGTAAATAGAAGAAACAAATCAAGGATTCTTTAGAATAACTCATTAAAATAATTATATAATGTTTGATTGCTTTCCTTATGATTTGAAGTCCACATATCAGATAAAAATAGATAGCATCAATATTCAATACCATTTAATTAGTTTTATTATTTTAATAAAAACATCGAGACATTTAAATATAAGAATGTCAATAAAAAATGTTTTAACAAAGCCCGACTGAAACACATAATTTTTTTTAATAAATATTTTAAAAATATAATAAAATTAAATGGATATACGTACACAGATCCAGCATAATGTATTAATGATATAATAGTAAGTATTTTAAAATATAAAGCTAACATTTGAAATAAGTAAATGAATGTTCTTTATTCAACTCCTACGAGATGAAATATTTTCCCCACGGGTATCTTCTTTCCTAGGCTAATATTTCATCCGGCGGTTTAAGCCTACACTTTCAGGGGCAGCGGTTTTGAATCCTTAGTCATGGAATATTACTCATTGAAATAGGAATTCCCTCACAATTAAAAGTTTAATAAATATTTTTGGTTACTTATAATTTTAACTAGTTAATGACAATTTATGAGGAGCGGCGTGGCTCAGTGGTAAGGCACTGTGCTACTAACTCCATGAATCTGGGTTCGAATTCGTCTGTGACAGATACTTAAATAGCCGTGAGTCAACCCTGTGGGTTCGGCAGCTCTTTGGGGTCTAGCCAGTCTCATAAAGTGAGTACTCTTATTTAGAGAAGTCAGGAGTTGTACAGATTTCTTCTTTTTTTTAAATTTATATAAATCAATGTGACTCTTAAACTAAGTACTTTTATTGTTATTATTTGCATTGATCTTAATTATTTATAAGGCCTTTTATTAAATATTTTAATAAAATATTTTAAAATAATAATAAAAACTTGAGTGAGAAGGAAAAAGTAATGGAATTCGCGTGAAAGGCCCTTCCGTGAAAACATAAAATAATAAAATTTTTATTCTATATGTATTCAATCCAGACTTCAAGACGAAAATGCTTCAAAATGGTCCATAGGAAAGGTCGAAATATATATTTCTGTAACGTATGTAATATATTTCTATCTAAAAAATAAAATTGTGATTAATTTTTTTTTAAAAATGAGGGCTTAGTGTGGTTTAAAAGCTTTTTACTGTTTAATATTTAATATTAAATTAACGCCAATAGAGATTCAAAGAAACATACTCGGGTGAAAAAAATCAGTAAAAAAACTTCTTCGTTTTAGAAATATTTCTTCATATTTTTTAATTTGAAAAAAAAAAAATTAAATTATATAAAACTGTCCCAGTACAAAAATTTATACCAAATTTCATTAAAGACAAAATAATTCTTAAGTGAAGCAACCTTTGAGAAAAATAAATAGAAAAAATATTTTGTGTTTTACTATAGTTATCAAGAAAAGAGTTAAAATGTAAAATAAATAATAGTATTGGCATTAAGAATCACTAGAAAAGATAACGAGTAAGAGACATAATAACGGAAAAGAAATTGAAATAAGAAGATAATGAAACTGTATAAAAGGTATTTGGAAAAATTCTGACCTCATTGCGGTTTCAGGTGGTCATAATGGCGAAGAATAAAAAAAAAAATTTCAATTTAAGTGAAAAGGAAATTTCATAGGGCACTTCCGGAACAGAAAGGAATTGGACACGCTACTCACGCGAACGTACAGACCTTGGCTGATGGAACCACGGCCCAACACAACGCTGTCGATGTAATTTCTGATTTGGTCAATCAATTTCTAAAAATACTCACGAATTATGGAGGGCTGATAAATAATTATAGGCAGATAATGAGATATCCGGGATACCACTAATATTTTATCGTTGTCTCTTCCCCGTATTGATTTATCTTGTACTATTGACGAACCTAATATTCCTAAATGATGATTAAATGTTCAACATGTTGATACATTAAAACGTATTCATTCTAATAATGTATGATAAATAATGATAAAATTTCGGATCAATATTTTCCTAAAAAAAATATATAAATGTAAAACAAATCGCTGGGAGAAAATGCAGCAATAAATTCATGACTGAAAGCTCCACATTTTTCTAGAGATATATTCAAATTATTTAAAATAAAATCTCCTTATTGAATCTTCGTCTTTGTTTTCCACTGCAAAATAAATGTATTGAAATAGTTTTATATTATGGGTCATTCTCACAGAAAGATTCATAAATCAGGTCTAGACTATTTGTGACGTCTCATTCATCATCTTGGAGCCGGAAAAAGTTTTAAATTATGGAAATATATATACATTTTTTTCCCTTTTAGCGGTGATATTTTTCATTTGAATACGAAATTTATTAAAGTCGTTATGTATCATGGCCCTGTCCTATTCAGAAACGATCTTCCCACTTTTTAGATTTGTAAAAATTATATTTAAATTAAAAAAAAGTTGTAGCACTGTGGAATAGTTCCAATCGATAAGCCTTTATTGTAGGTAGACAAGCGTCTCTTGCGGAAACCCCGCTTAATGCATATAGTGCACTTGAACCCCTCTAGTACGGAACCTCTCCACTCCGGACGCGGAAACCAATTTTATACCCCATCTACACTTCATGCTCCTGTATAATGGACACAAGTTAAAAAATATAAACGTACAAACTCACGATTCTATAAATGTACACAGAAAGAAGAAAAAACATGCTAGGAAATAGAGATCACTAGAATGCTTCGATTTTTTTTATTAGGTTAAAAATTGTATTTTTTTTTTAAATTACCACATCATCTCAGCTTTAGTAATATATAAGCTAAATAATTCTATAATTTGATATTTTTTATATTGAACTCTTTCTAACGGAAACCACCGTATAAAGGACAATAACATCTTCCCTGCCGGTGTCCGTTATAGAGATGTTTCACTGTATCAAGTATGGATTGAGTCAATTGAACCAACTTAGTCATCTTCTACGTATCATGCTCCAGTGGAATGACTACAGGCAGTAGCTCTTATCACATTCTTAACCAGTCATCAAGATATCTAGATTGCCACAATAGACTGATCACATAACTTCGATTTACAACTGGTTGAAGGGTTAATTGCCCGGACCATTCGCTCGGAGTCAAACTGAAACGAGAACAATGATAAACTGTGTTACAAGCCTGGTCCCTCTAGGAGAGGCATGTAATCCTGGGAAGATAAAATTGGATCCCTGAGTGTAACTGCCGAAAGGGAAGAGAGGAAGCTATATTTAGAACTAGGAGTTTACACCTCTAATCCAACTCTGCTCCGAGACTATCTCACCATCTCTTGCAACGATTTATAGTATTTTGTATCCAAAAGACAAAGTGACATGTGTAATTTTATGGGGGTACGAAAATTGCTGGTGAGTCAAGATTTAAAATAATAAAGAAACGCGATGTAATTTTCAAAAATATTTGAAAAGGGTTTATGCAAGGTATACCATTACCATCTGTAAACATCAAATAAGATGAATTCCAAAGAAGGTAAGAGAACATACTAGACTTTTTGTTTTTTAATATACAATGGATCCTCAATGTAACTAATCTCAATATAATTAATTTTTTAAGTAACCTGATTTTGTTTCTTTAATCACCTCGAATTACCCACATCAATCAATGCAAAATATATATATAAAAATATCTAATAGCATACAACTGTATAAAAATATATCTATAAATAATAATATAAATAGTATAATAACAATATAAAATGTAATAACATAAAAATATATCTACCTATACATTACGAATAGAGGTAATAAAAAACGAATTTAAAATCCTCTCAGAAACAAAATCTATACCTGTGTATCTGCAGTAACCTCTATATAACGAATCGTCTAAAAAACAATCCGGTTCAACGAACTAACTTTTGTAACTAATCATATCAAGCGAATACATCTGTTTCTTATAAATAAACATTTTATTGACAAATTATAATTTTTTATTTGAAAATTATTGTATATTTCAAATTTTTTTCTCCTTTGAAGTAGTTACGAAAATTCAATATTTTTTTTGTAAAGTTTACCTAATCTACATTTGGAACCACTATAATTTTTCAAAAGTGGATATGTTGACTTTTAATGGATTTAATGGAACTTCTGAAGTGTGTTGTACTTGTAGGGTAATAGTTGATATAAGAAAACGAAGTGTATCGAGAGTTTAGACAACACAACATTTTACTTTAGGTGAGTAAAACATTTCTATCATATGTATATTTTGAATCATTACATTTCTAGTTTAACAAAAGAATAATGTATAGATACTATGTACCTATTGAAATCTCGGTATGTTCATAAATTCTCATATCACACATACACCAAATGTTTAAGACAAAACAAAATTCCATAAAATTCGTTTTGTAAAGGTCAATAAAGCGAACCAACGAATTTTAGTCATCCAACCTCGATATAACGTACCTCAATATACTGTACTCGAAAATACTGTATTGGAGAGTTGGCGGAACTTGCTCATAAACATACTATGTTGTATGTACGTCCATATATATGAAGCAGAAATTTATCAATTTAAAACATTGATAACAACATTTAGCATTGTTTGACAAAATAGCTTTTATTTTTCCGTCAACATACTGAAAGCTAAATAAGTTCCATAATTCGAGATTTTTTTTTTTGGAATAGGAAGGAGACATGAGTGAATTTAAAAAAAAAAGAATTTTTTCTTTTATTTCCACCACTTTCTTATTTTTGTGCTGATAACTAAATACTAATAAAGTACTACTAATAATAAAAAAGTATAAAATTTATCACAAACTAATTTTTAAATTAATTCTATGTAATATGAAAACATATTCATGTCAAACTGAAAAGGCTTACCAGGTTTATATTAAGAAAAAACACAATATTATTAAAAAAGCATTGGTTTGTGAATTTTTTTAATAGTTAGAAAGTTAACAATTATTAAATTGAAGAGCATATATTTATATCAACATCGGCAGCTGTTATCAGAAACAACAGTTTAATTCTATAGTTAGTATAAATATAATTTAAGTACAGTGCACAAGCAAGTACGGTTACTACATCAACCACTAATCATCGAATCATACTTGAATTCCCCGAAAAGAGCCATCGTTGAGGAACGGCATCAAGGAATAAAAAGAGGAAAGGAGAAGGAGAGAAGAAGAAAAAAGAGGAAATAAAGAAAGGAACATCACGTACCCTACGTGACTTCAAATCAAGATGGGTCTTCAAGATCTAACATGTACATTTTTGGTCATCTTGATTCATTACTTTCCCTAGGGTTCGTACTAGGCGTCTTTTTTTTCTTCAATGATACATGGTCCAAGTGCACAATAATAACGGTAGACGAATCAATAATAACGCAAACAGGTTTTTAATACTCCCTGTCGACGAGGCACTCTAATAAATAATGCAGTTACACCATTGGCAGTTAAGATTTTCACATCTACAGATGAGTAATTCATTTGATATTTACTATTAAGAAAGAAATTATGGATTTATAATAGCTTAATGATACAAGTAGGTAAGACAGTAAATCTTATAAATAATGAGATAATATTTAAAAAAATTAAATGTTCGGGTTTCAGTTTTTCCCATCATAATCGAATACCTCCATTATTCCTTTTTCCTTCTTCTTTAGTTAATCATAAAATTCTTTAATAATTTGTATTTATTTATTGTTTATTATTGCTAATAATGAGAACTGTTTATTTTGTTTAAATAAACAAAATTAAAGGCAGTTTAGAGTAGTTTCAGTCTGTTTCAATGAGTTCAGGACTTAGCTGATATTAGAGATCATTTAGTTCTACGTTGCCATGGTAAGTTTAATAAAAATCGTTAGTGAAGTTTTCTAGAAAATCGATTCTATAAAGTGGCACTTTCGATGAATTTGCCATCACAAGAAGTTGCCATCACATCCCAAGTATGTACCCGCCTTAAATATGTAATTTTAGTTTCTTATGATTTTTTTATTTAAGATTGGCTGATCACCAACAGACACACTGATCATTTTCGAGACTGTTTTTGTTTCAGGGGACCTAAAAACATATATTCTGTCGAAATCTGGAATTTGAAGTTTTTCACAATCGCAGTACTTCCCCATTTTTTTTCGTAACCTCCTTTATTATTATTGGAAGATTATTGATTGACCGTGTGTATAGATGAATGGAATATGGTCCGGGTGCGGTAAAAAAAAAACTCAAATACTTGAAGAAGTTTGTCGGGGGGTGCGGTCAGCAAAGAACAATATAAATAAACAAAACCATATTTATTTATTTTATGCCGACGTTTCGACCTGAGTTTCAGGTCTTCATCAGGTGCTATGGCCTAAAACTGGCCTAACGCCATAACCCATGATGAAGACCTGAAACTCAGGTCGAAACGTCGGCATAAAATAAATAAATATGGTTTTGTTTATTTATGTTGTTCTTTGCTGACCGGACCCCCCGACAAACTTCTTCAAGCATTAATCTACGGTCAACTATCTACACCTCATTAAAAAATTCAAATAGTAGAATTATACTATTTTATTGAGCCAACGTTTCGCCCCACGTTGCAGGGCTTCGTCAGGGCTAAAAAAGATACAAACACTATAGTTACAAAAAAGAAAAAACATAAGTGTAAAATAACAGGGGTTTGTTTAATACATACATATTACATGATAAAAATGATATATGTTTATCAGTGAACACTTTTATATTATATCAGTGAATACTTTCTCTTACTATAAAATCTAAATATACTGGCATTGGTACTGGTATTTACTGGTTTGGAACATGTTTGGCAAGTGGGCCTTGTGGTCCTTTTTTGCCAACCCCTAGCGGCTACCTGTGTTGCCGTACTAACCAAGGTGGGAATGTCAAGATTCATTCTTCGGGACCGCCGGAAAATGGATGCTAACTGCCCTAGATGGGAATCGAACCCACAACGTTCCGAACCGATCGCACTGGTACCTGTGCCCCAACCCGCACGCCCGTCACGTCCCTAATTCAAATATAACTAGGATAAGGATATTTAATATTAAATTCCGTTAGCTGAGTCAAGATTAGATTTAGTTCTAGACTATGGAAGATATGAACGTAGGGACGTCGATTCATCAAAGATAATGTTTTCAGCAGTACAAGAACAGAAACGTTTAGCGTGTCCGAGGGTTCATTAGGAAAAATATATTTTACATTATTTTAGCAATTATTTATATATTACCGTTTTCTAACTTTGCTCTGAGTGGATTTATTTAAAGGTAATCATATAACAATCGATTTTTTCGTTTATTTGTAGAATAAGAAAACAACATTGCTAGTCGTGTTTAGAAGTTTAAAATTATAATAAATTAGGCGAAAAAAGACAACGAATTTTCATCAGGAAAAAGTAAGTTACATCTTTAGCATATTTTAAAACCCTTAAACAAGAAGTTATTTATGGAGACCTTTTTTATTCTGTCCATACTCGGACAGTTTACTTACTAAACATAACTCCTCCATGTTATTTCAATTGTTGGAAAGCTGAATTTCTGTTCTTCCGGCTAATACTTTGTAAATTGTATGCCCTTATAATGGAAAAACAGTAGTTTTAAATACATAAGCTGTTTGTTTATTTTAGAGTACAGGATCTAATTTGTGTACTTAGATCGAGGTTTTGCCATTTTTCCATTTAGTGTTACTCCTCAGTTTCAAAATGTATACATTAAATCAACTGGCCCTCAGGGAAAGTACAAATCGTTGTATGAAAGATAGGTTGAGCAGATTAAGATAAGTCATTAAATGATTTTCATTATTTGTTTTTTTACTTTACTTCAATGGGTTCTTTACCTTCATGGAAAAAAAAAATAAACTCTGTTAAAAATTAAATTCCATTAGCCATTTAGGATAGTAATTACAACTAGGTTTATATTAGTAATAACTTTTAAGTAGTTAAAAGTACTAAAAATTTATGACTGTTTTATGTCCCAGTAAACACACCGTAAACGAATCATTTAACCATTCGTCGCAGTAAATGTGATCCAATCTATAAGACAGAAATAAAATCAGGAAATTCTTGATAGTTTTATGACATAATAAAGAAAGCGAGACTTTGAGACAAGGACTTACACAACGACTTGAATACAAACTGCCACAGCCACCGACAGATGACTAATACAATGCTAAAAATGGTAAAGTATGAGTATATTTTATTCATGAATAAAACTAGATAACCTTTTTTAATTTATTAAAACCGTCAGCCGGAGATGGAGAGAAGTACTTTATGGTGCCGTAAAGGGTATACAAGTGTCATACCATGGGCTAGAGATGCCGTATTTGATAAAACGCTTTTTTGCTTAAGCACCTTTCAAATACCATTTTTATGGAACAAAAGATAATTCTAAATGGCCCATATAAAATTCGTTAAATTATGCCATCGCCATCTAACCTATTCCAATGGTGTTAATAAAGAAAAATTATTACGTTTATTTCTACTGATACGACTCTGTGATGGAGTATTTACGGCTTTTGACCATAAAGAAACATTAAGTTCAATTCCTGGGACCATTATTTTTTTTTCAATCTGGCTAGACTCTGAGTGGTAATTAAATAAAGAACTAATAGCTTTATTTATTTATGTTCGAGTTGAGATGACCTGAACTGGTTTTCAATTAGCAGTTAAAACATAAGGTTATATCAATTTGTTGAACCATTTTCTGTTTTTTTCTCATTTCTGGATAATCGAAATTTTATATACACGATACACATACATATACACGATTTTTAGTATAAAATGCAACAATACATCATTAACAATTATCAAGATAGACAATATGACATAATTTTGATGAAATGTCTGAAAAGTAACTAAGAAAGGATATTAAAGCAAATGACATTTTGGAAAAGAAAAAAAAACGCAAAATGAAAAAAGAAACACAGATGGAGAATCCGAAACGTTGGAAGAAATATTTTATTTATGCAAAGTTAATAAAAAATAAATGATAAGTACTAACACGTATGACTTATGAAGTTTATTATGTTATTACAGAAAAAAAAAAATAGCTGACAGAACAAGATTTTTTAAATAGATAATCGAATTTAATGATTTTATTACCACTAATTATTACTGGATAAAATTTCAGAACATTTTAGAAAAAAAAATTTAAATGTTTGCCATCTACCGGTAAAGTATAGAATAATTAAACAAGAAGCTGGAATGTAGAAAGTTAATGTAAAAAGGAGTATTTTTTTTTCCGAAAATGTTTTCTAGTTGCTTTAACAAAAAAAGTTGGAGTGTAGAAAGAAGTCAAATATTCCTTTTGGAAGAAGAGAGTTGATCGTATGAAGTAGATTGTAGGAAGATAGTCCCGGTGGCTGTCAATAAAGGTATCAAAATAGCGGTTAACAATAAATAGGTTTATTTTACTATTTTGATACCTTTATTGACAGCCACCCGAGCCTATCTTCCAACAACCAAATATTTTTTAACAAGACATCTTTAAAAAATGTTGAAAGATCTCAAAAACATGAATGTTTTCTGACGTATGAATATTATAAACCCTGTCGGTTTAACATGACTCATTAAATATGCAGGATTGCAAGCCTTTAACATATAATTTTGCAATATTATTATTGCCTTAACTGACATATATTGTGATACAATCCAGGGCTGCTAAGTAACTAGAAATGCAAATAGTTGAACAAAATAATTGTTAATACAAAATTAGTATCCTTGGAAGAAGGAATATAAGAGGGCGGTAAACTGGAAGACAAAATGAAGCCAAGAAGGCAAGCCTTATTTGCCATTCAAGAGCGTGGTAGAGTTGTAGGGGAGGTCAACAAGCCAATCAGAGGCTGCCTTCGGTTTCAGTTTAGATTACAATGGCGTATTACTATTAACATCAGCGTAGACGTTCCTTTCGAGAGCGTGGCTTTTTTGGCTTCACTTTTGCTTAGAAATAGATGGGGTTATCATCATCTGTTAGTATCACATCTTCAATGACTGGCTAGAAACTAATGTAATCGAATTGTATCAAAACCACTTCAGCTATTCTCATATTTATGTTATAAACTCAACATAAGGGATGACTCCTGCGTCTAAATTCCCTGGTAGATTTATCGATTTTCGGCCAAAATATTCTACGAAAAACTTTATTTATAATTACTTGAAGGCGCCTCTCTTCCTTTAATGTACATGGGCAAGTTTCGCAACCTTAAAGAAGAGTAGGAAGTCAATAACTTATAACTTTCAAGTTTCTGGAAAGAAGGCGCAAAACTAAGACATTTTACAACTGTGAAGTAATAAGTGTCACCATTCTTTAACTAGGTGGCCTGGCATTTATTTCTTTTTTTTTTTTAAATAACTGTGAACCCGCTATGATAATTATTGAATAATTAAGGTACACAATGTAATAAAAAAGCTTAAAATGATCCTTCTACTGATAATTATAATTTTATTACGTGTTTAATTATATTAATTAAACCGGTTGTTTAATTACTAAAACCCACGGCACAATAAACGTTGACAAAACACCAATCCATGGCTCGGAGATTGATTGACGCCGCTGCAGTCATGGTATTAGCCCAAACGACCTTTTGTAATTGATTGGAATAACATTGAATAGTCGATTAGTCCGTGTAAACCTAGGTTTAACTAACAGATTGGATGGTTGCACCTTCAAATAACTAGAGTCAAATACTTAAGCGATTTACCACTATTCGAACGCATCAATCATAATAAAAATTAAAA
>NW_027107501.1:1652371-1655375 GCF_000696795.3 Halyomorpha halys
ATTTGTATTAGTGCTTCTAACGTGACATTTGTAGTACTGTATAGCGTCTATTCCCTTTTATAAATAAAATCAATTGAAAATATATGATTAAAGGTTGAATAATTATAACAATGACTTTCAAAAACAGATAGAACAAATAAATAATAAATTAAAGGTCAAATAAATAAAAAATATATGTTTAAGAGAGTGAGGAGAAGGAGAATAGAGGAAAAGAGAGGTGGAGAGAGAGAGGGATTAAAAACATCCTTAGTGGAGGATCCTACCATTAGATTAGTATAATAAAAACAAACATGATGCAACACGTGTTTTTATACAATAAATATAAATATAAAAGATAAATAAATGTAATTATAAAAAATGCTTAAATATTTTCTATCTAGATATTTATTGATAATTTATTTATTTTAAAGTATTTTGACAAATAGTGTTAGGTAACATCAGAAATAGTTTGACATGTTGAAATCGATAAGGTTTTGTTGTTCAAAATTTTCAGATTGGATTAGGGAAGCTTAAAATCAAAGTAAAAATTTCAATTTGTGCTTCTAGAGTGTAAAGCACAACTAATTCCGAATATCTCTATACTAGTACTACTTGTATCACTCTCCTTAGATATTTTAACAAATACCAACCGAATTAAACGGGTGCATGGAAATAAAGGACATGACATTTGAAACCTTTTTAATTTTACTTGTAGGCATAAAAAAGGAGGAATAAAAAATTACTGCTTTTATAAAAATTAAAAAATTAATTTTTGAGTTATTAAAAAAAAAAACAAATGCGTGTTATCTTTTGTTAGAAAATGGCTCATTTTTTCCTATGCTACACAACAATAATCAAAATATTTAAATTTAGAAAAATCAAAATTTGGTTTCCTTATTTGGGAAAATATGGGAACTACTACCCCAACGAAAATAAACTACTTTATATTGCATTTAAATAGCTTTAATTTGAGTTATAATAAACACATAAAAATAGTTTTTCAAATTCTAAAAGTTTTTTCATGTTAGTTTTGCACCAAGTTCTATTTGAGTCAAAAATAAAAAATTATAATTAAACTAGAATCAAGAACCTAAATTATGTATTTAATTTCGTTGGCAAAATTTGCAGGACATCATAAGGTTGGCAGAATGAGTTTTTCGAAAAAAAAAAAAAAAAAAAACGGTAGGTAATAAATAGAAAAATTAAATTTATAATGTTGTGCAATAAACGTTTCTATTACCCCAACCATGATTGGTAGAGTTATAAATTTCGACTTTTAACGAGTTGTAATTAAAATAGTGAAAAAAAAAATGGGTTGGGATAACTAGATTGTTTTTTCAGGAGCTCTCCGGCTGCTAGTTTTATTACATAATATTGAGGAACTAATAAGGTAATATAATAAGACTATAATCTAAAAGACGTAAATAAACACTTAAAATTATGAGTTTAATATAAACAATATTAAAAACCAAGATAAATTATAAAACAGAAAGCATTTAAGATTTGTTTTTATGTTTATAAATTAATCATTTTAACTATCCAACTGGTACGAATATATATATATATTTATATTGCAGACATGTTCCATGCGTGGTCAATAACCTTTCGCAATGTTGATCTCAATGTCCGACAAACCAGTTCCCTCCCGTCCGTCCGAGGTTAAAGGAAAACCAAGCAGCTGCTACTATACATATTGATTTATTAAATTAAATAATCCTGTAATTCAGGGAGAGACCTAGCGAAAAAAAAAATCAATACATGACGGGATAATTTATGATAGTCTTCCAGGATTGTAAAAATTGAATAATGCAAATCAGAATGAGGAATGATGTATGCATTAACATATCTACCGCACCACTACAAAATATCGTCATGTCTTAATATAATGTACACCTATATTTATCATAATACGGTAGTGATGTTGCGAATAATAAAAAGTAAAATAAAGTATTAGCTGTAAATTTTTTTTTAATAACTTTGTATGATAGTTATGACGATAATTGCCAGTCATATAACAAAAACATATTAAATATATAACATGGAAACGATACAGAACTCCATTATTCTCAATTATATTTTAATTACTTTAATGACTTAGTGGTAAGGCTAGATTATATGAACGCTCAATGTTGAATTTAATTTATATAATATGGTAGTGATTATTTAAATCGTAAGCAATTTACTAGTAATTCCGTAATATTGTTTCTCCTAGAAATAATATGTAATTACTATTGTTACATATGTTTAATTATGCTGATAACAAAAACAATAATCCATAATTATTATAGATTATTTATAAAGTAATCAGTTTTCTTTATTTACAAAATAACAGATAATGTACAATCTAATCAGCATCAGGGCAGTTAGTAATATTATACGTGTCATTATTTATAGAGTACACACAAATATGTTTCTAAAAACGTAGCAAACAATCATAAAAAAATTATCTTTGTTCGAACTATAAAATGCAAAAACATTCTGCTGCAATATTTACATTAAAAATATTTTCCTTATTTTTTCTCTAAATATTAATATATAAAAGCAAATGTTATAATAAACTTTAAAGTATCTAAAATATAATTTATTATGGTTATATTTAGCAATTTAGCTGTAGCATACTAATGTCAAATATTTTAGCTAAACTGGAGTTTTATTGGTACATATGAGTTTTGATATTGCATATTCAATAAAATAATGAATAATCTTACCCTAAAAAAAAAAAAATAGACAAAATAATATAAGGATATCGCAAATAGACATGAATTAATTAATAGCAACTAAATTAAATAAACAACTTAAGTAAAAGTAATTAAAATTAAGTAAAATAAATCAATTTTATATATTATTAAAATTTCTTTTAATATTTTATTCAACAGGAATTTGTTTTAAATTCATATTTTCACGTTTTACACAATAATAATAATATTCTTTATTTATTCTGAGATTTATCTCTTTAGAATAATATATAGGCGTCAAAATTAGGCTTTAGAGCCTTAGAGTAAAATACAAAATAAAAATGAAATTA
>NW_027107501.1:1656092-1658854 GCF_000696795.3 Halyomorpha halys
GAATAAAAAAAAAATTTTGATTACAATTTAATTTTTTGTGTTATTTTTTACAATTTCAAGTTCTATCGGGCTTAAAAAAACACCCTATAGTATGGCATTAATTCCTCAAATAATGACCAATTGAGCTCTTGATATATCAATATTTGAATCAATATATATATATATTCATAAGTTGATTAATATATTTTTATTTTTTACCTTCAAGACTAAAATAGAATATATTTCACAAAGAATATCAATTGCGGTATAAATGTAAAATACACCATGTATTTATCCGAACAGTTTTAGTAAAAAATAAAATGTCAACAATTTGAAACTTATTGCCGAATATCAAAATAATAAACAAATTTATATTAAAACATGTGTAAAGAAGATAATATCATGTTTTTTTATCTTCTTGCAGCAAGAATTACTAGATACTTAATTGGATACATGTATATTAAGTATTTTAAATGCAATGAAACAGTATTTCAGAAATAGCAGGTGGAAGAATATTTATAACGGACAGGTGTTGCAAGAGGCGATTCGGTTAACATGTTGAAGGCATTTAGAAAAATAACCATGGTGTAGAGAAAATATTTCCAGAAAATTATGTATATATTTACGTACTATATAAATATATATATATATGTTTTAATATCATAAAATTTAATAATTACTTGAATTAAAAATAAGGTTAATTGATATTCATGTATAATATGTAATAATCGTAATTCGTATGAAATGTCACACAGGAACCCGACGGGTATAAACAAGCACTCATCTTAAATACATCTGCAGATAATTTTAAAAATGATTTCTAACACGGGAAACCTTTTCGGTCTCCCAATAAAAATATTTATAAGTAGAATATAAGAAAAATTAATGTAAAAAATCAAGATCAATAATAGCAAAATATAAATCTACAAATTTTTTAGATAGAAATTAAGTACTACAGATGATATAGTAAAAGTGTAAAATAAACTTTCTATGAATTCCTGATAATTAACTTATTTTATAACAGAAAACAAATTAAAAAACAAATGATAATTTATTTCTCTATGAATCAGAAATAAATTGAAACATTTTGAAAAATATTGAATTAAACTTATAATTATTTATTAATGAATCGAAATTATAAAAAATAGTTGCATTTATTGTAAGGAAGTAGCGTTTTGGTAGATCTCTTCTCCATGGGAACGTTTAACCACAATTTTTTTATTTATGCATTAATTTTTTGTTCGAGACTGGATAAGTTTATCAATTATTATAAAATGTGCACATATATATAGTCTGAACATTCTTTGTTTATTCACTCAAAATTTCAACGTTTCGGCAAGCCAATCTTAACATTAATTACAATCTTATTAAAAATTTTAAAATCATTATGAATTATAAATTATCCTACTTTAATTTTAAGTTTACAGCCTTAACGTAAGTCACTAAAAAGGTTGCAGGTTGTTTGCCTTTGTATAATACAATTTCGTCAATTTAACTTATAATACACAAATAAATAAGGAAAAACATTTTATTTATTTTTATCTTCATTTTTTCATTGGTTTTGTATTTTTTTCTGTTATAAAATAAGTTAATTATCAGTAATTATAGACAGTTTATTTTATTTTTTTACTATATTATATGTAGTACTTAATTTCTATTGAAAGAAATGAATAAAGAATTTGTAGATTTATATTTTACTTTCTATCCTTATTGATAATTTTTTTTAATTTATTTTTCTTATATGTACTTATAAATATTTTTTTTATTTACTAGCCCAACTCCCTCAATATATATCTAGACTATAACAGAGATAAATAAATAAATAAATAAATAATAGAAGCAACTTCTACTACTCATACTGATCTCTCAGGAATTTCTCCAAGGGGTCCAAGCGAAGACCATTGGAATTCCATCTTCTGTTATAAGAACATTCACTACTATTTGCAAGAAAAGTAAATAGGTTAAATATAAGATATTGTTTAATAAATATATCAGTGACAAATGACACCAACCTATCAGGATATATATTTATTTTTGACACCCTCAATAAGTGACAAAGAGGGGTTGAGAATGTCGCTCCACGCCCACATATCACGAACCACTCAGTCTATGTTTACTTTCTAATGGCTACGGTGTATTTTTATTGTTTCCATAAGAAGGACAGAATCTAAACATAATTAATCAAATGGATGATTAAGGGGAGAGTTGGAAATGGAATCTTTACCGGAGTTTACTTTTGGACTCATAAAAAAGTTTGAACCTATCGACTAAATTCGTTATGGGAAAAATCAAAAGATATTTGTAAACATAACAAATTCTGCAATTTCGTGGATTGTTTTGTTTGTTGTTATAAATATATGCCGTTTCTTGTTTATCACATATTTTTCAATTGAATCGCAGGTTAATGCTCCTTGGTTCATAAGAAATATCCAATTGCATCACGAATTACAAATGGAGTCAATAGAGGATTATATCAAAAAACGGTTCATGAAGTTCCACTCCCAGTTGCCGACAGTTAGAGCAGCAGTGACGTACAACCTGGGAAACCCAACCTCAACCCGAAGACTGAAGCCCAGACTGCTGTAGGACATTCTTTTATAAATTTAAAATTAATTCATAGTCACACTACCTCTATTTACTTATTATTATTATTCATTTTATTTATTCATCATTATTATTTTTTTTCTCTTTTCTTCTCTCTTCCCTTTTTCAAATTAACTTGTTTCTTTTTACTATTAGAAGACAATTGTTTGTTTTATTTAAGTGTAGCAATATCATTATTT
>NW_027107501.1:1659089-1659748 GCF_000696795.3 Halyomorpha halys
TTATCACACCTTCTACAATTTTTATTATATATTATCCCACGATATTAATTAACCTAATCTATGGAATAATTATGTATCGTAAAATTTTCATATTGTCTTCCATGCCCACCGCATCATATCAAATGTGTAATAATTTACGTAATAAGCCTATAGGATCTGTGGTATTAAAACAAGAACAGGTAAACCCCCCAACGACCTACCCGCCCTCTTCTCTAATTACATTTCTGTTTTATCTTTACCGCCTTCGGTTCCCACAATCCATCATTAATGGCATTGTTTACTCTCAACCTAGAGACTGTACAAGTTATTTAGTCTTCAATTTTTGTCCCATAAACAAACGATCTCAACAATGCTCAATTTATTTATTTTTTTTTTTTATCAAAGCGTCGTTTTAAATGTTTCAAAAGTATGATAAGACTGAAGCTGATTCTGAGATCGGCTACCCTGGGAAGGATTCCCTTCCATTATTTTTGGTGCTATGATCTTGAGATTGTGATGTGAGGTTTATTTTTTTAATGTAATATCAGGCATATTGGGCCTTACATGTTTGATGTAACAGTTACATATATATCTTTTTTAACAGTTGATTATGGGGAGGGGGTTATAGTCTCGTACAAAAGACAACCCTAGCTAAATACAACTTTATAATTAAAAAAAAA
>NW_027107501.1:1660039-1660323 GCF_000696795.3 Halyomorpha halys
TTTATTTTATTTTTTTTTTCTTTTAATAAGAACATTTTATATAGTAAGGGGTGTCATTTGTATGACTATACCCCCTCATAATCAACTGTTAAAAAATATATATAATATAGGTTAAATCAACCATGTAAGGCCCACCAGGCCTATCTGGCATAAAAATAAAATTAAAAAAAAGAATATTTTTAATTTATTTTTAAACCATGCTCCAACTTTTTTCTTAGTTCAAAACATTTTAGAGGCATGTATGCTACATTAATTCGAATATATTATCTGTCTTATTTTAGAAA
>NW_027107501.1:1660373-1663398 GCF_000696795.3 Halyomorpha halys
TATATATCTTTTTTAACAGTTGATTATGGGGAGGGGGTTATAGTCTCGTACAAAAGACAACCCTAGCTAAATACAACTTTATAATTAAAAAAAAAATATGATAAAATAAATAGAGAAAAATAACAATTCTTTCTAAGAGGGTAAAGTTTAGTTAATACCAAAACTAACAAAATTCGTAGAATTAACAAAACAAACAATTTCCCTCTAATGGGAAAAAAACAAAAATTTAATCTGAAAAAAGGACGAAGAGAAAATAAATAAAATAGAAGTTATGTCAACAATATAATTGATAACTACAGAATTTATAACAGGATGTTCTGCAGCGGCCTGGACTACAAAGCTGTAAATTTTCTAACAGTGTATTTATTTTTATTTAAAAATTTGACATAAGTTGTTAAAAATAAATAGTGAATTTATAATAATAAATAATAAATTCCCTAATTTCTAAATTTTGGATGGTTTCCTTAAATATCTCATAAAATGAATGAAGTGAATATTTACTCTTCACGTATAAACAACAGCTTTATGACAACAGTGGTACCACCAGTTAGACAAGGATTTCAACCGTCGACTATTGGTTATATATCGATTCTAAAGATATTTAGGAGATTAGTACATTCAGCAAAGCAATGGCACCGTCCATGTTCAAGTAGTAAAAAAGGATAATATCAGTATATAATTTATATATAATAGATCGTAGCATATTAAGTAATAAACAATTAAATCATTATTATTCAACCAGCGGTGATTGTGGTAATAAACAATAAAGGAAAATTACACACGTGCCTGCTTACGTTAGAGTGTTGATTAATTCTCTACAAATAGTATCTCGTGATAGCACACATGTATCGAGTCTCAAATGCAGAAATTGAAATCAATTCTGCGAATAAACTCATTTCTGGGATGTATAGACAATAATTACATAAATTATTACGCACGATTATGAGATATTATACGAATATTGTTTCGTATGATGGAATCCAATTGACCTTTCGATTAATACAAAATTCAAAACTCTATCTAAACGAATCTCATTTATGGCAAAATACTCTTGATACTAATTCACATTTAATTCCCTTTGGAACTTTAACAGGATATAGATTAAATCAAAACACATTTAATTAGTGAAGTTATTGAAAATACCAACATCAATCGCAACTGGTTAATTAAATTGATAAACTTTCGATAAAACTGACAGAAGTTTTAAATGGTAAAGACCTGACTACTTAAGCATTAAAGCCAACAATTAAGGATAGCAAATAATATTTATTTTTATTTTTTTAATAGTTATATAATGGTTATTTGCAATATTATTAGTAAACAACGCATTATGATATTGTAAAAATGGAGTTTGGAAATAAAAAGGCAATTAAAATCATTAGAATGCTACGAAGGTTATGCAATACAATTAAAACATTTTAAGTTTACTAAGCGGTTTAATGATTTGTTTTCTTCAGAACTTATTCTTTGTAAATACATAATAATATTTTAGAATATAATGCATGAAGAGTCCAGAAAATAATAAAAAAAATAATATTAAACTGAAAATAGTTAAGTTTGACGAATCACTTATAATAAAACAATGAAATTTAACAATTTAATGGTTATGAAAATTTCATTTAAACATACAACTAATGAACGGTACTTTCATAAAAAATGTTTGTGAACAATTTTGGGGCAATTTCAATTATCATATTTTTCATAACCACAATATAACTCTATCAATATAGAATATGTTCAATTTTATAATTAAAGCCAACGATGTTTTATTTTTTTAGACTACATCATATACTAGCATAAAGATATTAAACTAAATAAATAAAAAATTTATCAATTTTATTATGAAAATACTCCATAAATTATGCCATAAAATAACTAATACCTAATATCCAAAAGAGACAACGTGTGATGTTCGGGTAATACTTTGTTTTATAAAGCTGTGTGCACGTAAGGGAGCTTAAGTCCAGAAATCTAGAATTAAAACATTTTAAACCTTTTAATTTTTATCAATCAAAAAACTACTTTATAAAAAACTTGGTTATGATTCAATATAATAACTGCACCTTCCTAGCAATAAAAATTAAATGTTCAAAATATTTAGTAAAAAAATTTATTTTGTATATATTGGAGGGTCTTGAGGCCTATTCGATAATAAAACAAATATTTAGTGGCAATGTATCGAGATTTTATTGTTATGGCATACAGTGAAAAAAACCCAGATTGTTTTGAAAAAATAATTTTCGTAACAAATTATTAATGCACATAACATAATTTGAGATAAAATAAATAAAAACATTACGTACGATTGCTTTGTAACTGATATATTATAAATAACAAATAATCATTTATGGCTAGAAAAATATTTTATAAGAAATTTATATATTCTGCAATATTTATTTTAGAGGCTCAGTCAATAATAAAACAACTATGTATATAATCTTTACTTTATATATAATCTTTACACTTACTTGAGACTGATTTTTTTAACTAAATAAATTTCTTTAAAAGTCCAACGTTTCAGCCAATTCAGAAATCCTCAAGGAGAATCTATCACAACCACTTTTTATTATACGTATGGTTTATAACAATTTTAAACAAATAACCATATTAATAATACATTATCATACCTTCATACAATTTTAAAACCACATCAACTGTAAAAACCGTATGTATAATAAAAGCTGTTTGTATTAGATTGTCCTTGAGGATGGCCGAAACGTCGGACTTATACAGAAATATAAATTGTGTTGAGACTAAAATTGGATAAAATTAATTTTATTAAAACAACTATATTTAGGCGACGTATCAAATTTTTTTTCATAACCATGCCCTACAGTGAATGTTTTTTTTATTATCTTATCTAATTAATAAACACTTAAATGTACATTATGGAAATAAAGATTAATGAATAGAAACATTACTTACAATTATTTCTAAGTGATGTATTTTAATAACTAATAATCATTCATCGTGAGAAAAGTAATTTTAAACAAAATCTAAAAAAACATTATTACCATACAAAAAT
>NW_027107501.1:1663699-1670228 GCF_000696795.3 Halyomorpha halys
AGAATAAAAATTAATTGCGGTACATTACAAACTGATTTGTTTGATTTAGCAATAATGGTTATTATAGTTATTAAATACGTAGGACGCTCAATTACATAACAAATTAAGTAACGCTTCTATTTACTAATCATAATTTTTATTATGAATATTTTAATGTTTGATACTTAATAGCTATTAAGTAAATCTTTTTCTTTTTAAATATTTTTTCACTGTAGAGCATTGAAAAAACGAATCTCTGGACTGTATAGAGACTAAATATTTTATTTCATTAAATACAGTTATCTATGTATATATATATATTCAAAAGCGTAATATGAATGATTATATTACACAGAGAATTGAGAGAGAGTTGAGTGGTTGAAGATTGAGAGGCAGCCAGCCCTCTTGAAAATTTTAAGTGCTTGCCTCTTAGTTACACGTCCATTGATTACCAACAACTATTTCAGAACTAACTTAATTATATGAATTAAACTCACTTCTTAAGCACACTATGAGGCGATTTATTACACTCGTCCTTACCTGAAACATAATAAAACGAAATTTTAATCATTAAAAACAATGAAATTGAATAGTAAATTTAATTACATAGTTCAAATTAATTATGAATATGATTAAACTTAATATTTAAATAGAACAAGTGCTTCGAGCTATTATAGTTTATATTAACATTACCAAAACTATTTAAAATTTAATCTAGTAAATAGGTATAAGGAAACAAAAGTTCTAGAGATGGGTGTATCTTATATCAGATCAATACTTAACCCCCACCATCTTAGAGTTTATCGAGTTAGTGAAACGTAAGGGAGGGGGCGCAATTAAACAGGCCCAAATGATCCTTTTAATTACAAGCAATAAAACGATTGGGTATCATTATCCTTATTGAGTAATTGATATCTCAGTTCTGTGCAACAATCCAATCACATAATTAAATAATGTAGGAGTTAAACAATGTTATAATTTAAAATTTAAAAAAATATCTTAATTAATCTTGATCGTTTCCCATTAATTATCTTAATTTTTAATCACTTTCAAAAGGATTATGATTAATTTATTTTTTAGTGATGCTGTCGCACTGCGACAAAGTTCAGAGATTTTTTATAACGTACTACTGTTCGGTGCTTGTGCTTCTTACGATAGGTTTTGAGAATGATAACCTAAAAGTCATCAATTAAAAACTTAAAGAATAAAAATTAATTGCGGTACATTACAAACTGTTTAACGTCTCATTACTCGAGTTTGTTTGCAACTCTAATACAATATAAACATTATAGATCAAATTCTGTAACACGTAATCAAGACTTACAGATCATAACGGTCGAAGTATGTAAACACACTACAAAAAGAGGGATTTCGATTATTACCGTGGGAGAAAAGGGTGTCGGATAAGATGTAGTCATCACCCAAGCAATCTTCTCACAGTCAACTTCACATGTTACGACAGGTTGTTATTGTTGTAACTTATTGGAAATTCATCATTAATATCGAAAATAGTTACAAAAATTTGATAATATACATTTCAGCCACTTTTTTACCATTCCTTTTCATGAGGGTGTGCGGAGAGAGGAAGGAATACTCATGACGTGATTGCCTGGGGGCGCCAAATATCTAAGGCCAGCGTTACTCACCACCAACCAAATCATCAACCACAATTTGACATTTTTTTTTTAACATAATTGAAATCTTAAAAAATATTATATTATAATACAATATTGCTTCTCACGATGAGAAAGGAACAGCACTTTAAGGTTTTTGAAAATAAAATATTTAGATCGACAAAGGATGAGTTAATAGGAGTATTTAGGAGACTAAACACGGCCGAACTGCTGTAACTGAACCCGGTAAATATAATTCAGATTAAAGCATTTAGTACGAACAAGATATAAATAAGGCTATTAACGAAAAGATCCCTGAAATGTTCATAAATACTGAATTGGAGGGTAAAATATATGGACCAAAATATAGGTGGGAGGATTGTGTCAAGCCCACCCGTAGTAGATTTGGATGCGCCTCACTGGATGTGTGTAGACAGTTTTTGTTGATATCGGTATCGAACTTTCCGGTTAACGAAACCTTTATTATTATAATCAATATATAAAATTATATTAATTTATAGAGGCCCCAACCTGAGGAATGTTCTGAGACATGCCTAACCGTTATTTAATAAAAAGATAGGACAGAAAATGGATGTACACTGAATTTTGCAATTTTTGGAAGAATGACCAATAGAAATAGGAATTTAAATAAATAGCAATGTCATTCCTAAAATTCCACTATATCCCTCTTTATTTAAGTACCCAAGATTAGTGGTAGATAAGAGGTGAACTTGGGAAGAAAGGACAGAGTGCAGCTGGATACAGATTCGAGAAGACTAGAAGACTACAATAGAACATAAGCTACTACCTCACCGTTAGCAGTGAATTACTATTCAGCCTGTTCTTGGGTTCCTTTTATTAATGGCTTCTCCTCTTCCTTTTCTCTTTGTTCTTTTCCTTTTTGTTTCTTCGGGGCAGTTCTTCAACAACTCCTGGGGGCGCCCGCGTTGAATGTATGCCTGTCGTAGGGTTTGGAGCCATAGCTCTCATTAATATTCACGGCCATGTCCTCTTCTGTGGTTATAGTGTGATGTTTAGAAACACTCGAGGAGTTTACACCTCAGGTGAGTCTATCGCGTGTAGGATCCTCGCGTAGGTTCTAGCTACAATGTTTCTGTTTAGTTTAAAAAAAAAAAAAAGCTTTCTGAAACTCTCACTTTGCTGCCTATTTACCCTCTCCCGTTTCCCCAATAAATTTAATGATAGCATACTATACTAGACACGCGGTTTCATCCGGGTTTGATTTAGATTACAGTTGCTTCTTTCATCATGAATAAATGGCCAAGTGGATCTCATTAAATGAGTAAAATTTATTTTGGAGGGTGGAGAGGACTGACCACTAAACAAATAACCGACTCGACAGAAAGAATTTTCAATTAATTTATTCAAAAGCACTCTTACTGCAAAATTATTTATTTTTACAAGAATATATGTACCCACAGACTGCTAGTATATGTATTTCAGGTTCACTGAAACAAAGACGTTTCGAATTTAAATGTTCTCATAGTCATGATCTATTGTGAAATAAACAGTTTTCTTTTTTAAATAACTTTCTTAACTAATAATTAAACACTAAAATGCACTGAACGGAAATTGACGTTAATAAATATAAACAAATTTAATAACTGTTCACTTCAACTACTTTCTAACTACACTTGCATTTACCTCTTGATCAATATTGTTCCAAAACTTGTAATGTACAGTTAGTAATTAAGCAGTATACATTAGTTATAAAACAATTGTAATTTTATTTAATTATTGTGCGCATTTTAATGTTTAGTAGTTAAGAAAACTCTTTAAAAAAATAAAAATCAACTTGTATCACTCTAGGGCAATAGGCGTGACTAAGAGAACAATGCAATCATAATAAAACATTACTAACATTAATATTACGTATTAATTCGATTTATTTAATGAATTTATTCAAACTCAGCTTTATTGCACATCCATAGCATAAGAAGATCCTTAATTAAAAATGTTTGCATCACAGACATTTTCATAAGATAGATTACAGTCACGTGCTAACGAAGGCTTTTCTACTGCTCCGTGACTATGGGTTGTGTCATGAAGCTCTAAAGCCCAACTTCTTCATCAATAGAAGCCCTAACAGAAATTAACTATTTATAATGGACGATTAGACTCACCCCGTTTAAAAAAAGCAAATTCTTCAGATTAATATAATAGTAATCATACATCATTTCAAAAATTCCTTTTTTTCCCAAAATCTGACAACCATAATAAAACAAAAAAAGAAACAGGAGAAAAAACAAGGTTAAATCACAAGAAGATACATATCTAAGGCCAGCGTTGCTCACCACCAACCAAATCATCAACCACAATTTGACATTTTTTTTTTAACATAATTGAAATCTTAAAAAATATTATATTATAATACAATATTGCTTCTTAGGTTGAGAAAGGAACAGCACTTTAAGGTTTTTGAAAATAAAATATTTAGATCGACAAAGGATGAGTTAATAGGAGTATTTAGGAGACTAAACACGGCCGAACTGCTGTAACTGAACCCGGTAAATATAATTCAGATTAAAGCATTTAGTACGAACAAGATATAAATAAGGCTATTAACGAAAAGATCCCTGAAATGTTCATAAATACTGAATTGGAGGGTAAAATATATGGACCAAAATATAGGTGGGAGGATTGTGTCAAGCCCACCCGTAGTAGATTTGGATGCGCCTCACTGGATGTGTGTAGACAGTTTTTGTTGATATCGGTATCGAACTTTCCGGTTAACGAAACCTTTATTATTATAATCAATATATAAAATTATATTAATTTATAGAGGCCCCAACCTGAGGAATGTTCTGAGACATGCCTAACCGTTATTTAATAAAAAGATAGGACAGAAAATGGATGTACACTGAATTTTGCAATTTTTGGAAGAATGACCAATAGAAATAGGAATTTAAATAAATAGCAATGTCATTCCTAAAATTCCACTATATCCCTCTTTATTTAAGTACCCAAGATTAGTGGTAGATAAGAGGTGAACTTGGGAAGAAAGGACAGAGTGCAGCTGGATACAGATTCGAGAAGACTAGAAGACTACAATAGAACATAAGCTACTACCTCACCGTTAGCAGTGAATTACTATTCAGCCTGTTCTTGGGTTCCTTTTATTAATGGCTTCTCCTCTTCCTTTTCTCTTTGTTCTTTTCCTTTTTGTTTCTTCGGGGCAGTTCTTCAACAACTCCTGGGGGCGCCCGCGTTGAATGTATGCCTGTCGTAGGGTTTGGAGCCATAGCTCTCATTAATATTCACGGCCATGTCCTCTTCTGTGGTTATAGTGTGATGTTTAGAAACACTCGAGGAGTTTACACCTCAGGTGAGTCTATCGCGTGTAGGATCCTCGCGTAGGTTCTAGCTACAATGTTTCTGTTTAGTTTAAAAAAAAAAAAAAGCTTTCTGAAACTCTCACTTTGCTGCCTATTTACCCTCTCCCGTTTCCCCAATAAATTTAATGATAGCATACTATACTAGACACGCGGTTTCATCCGGGTTTGATTTAGATTACAGTTGCTTCTTTCATCATGAATAAATGGCCAAGTGGATCTCATTAAATGAGTAAAATTTATTTTGGAGGGTGGAGAGGACTGACCACTAAACAAATAACCGACTCGACAGAAAGAATTTTCAATTAATTTATTCAAAAGCACTCTTACTGCAAAATTATTTATTTTTACAAGAATATATGTACCCACAGACTGCTAGTATATGTATTTCAGGTTCACTGAAACAAAGACGTTTCGAATTTAAATGTTCTCATAGTCATGATCTATTGTGAAATAAACAGTTTTCTTTTTTTAAATAATTTTCTTAACTAATAATTAAACACTAAAATGCACTGAACGGAAATTGACGTTAATAAATATAAACAAATATAATAACTGTTCACTTCAACTACTTCCTAACTACACTTGCATTTATCTCTTGATCAATATTGTTCCAAAACTTGTAATGTACAGTTAGTAATTAACCAGCATACATTAGTTATAAAACAATTGTAATTTTATTTAATTATTGTGCGCATTTTAATGTTTAGTAGTTAAGAAAACTCTTTAAAAAAAATAAAAATCAACTTGTATCACTCTAGGGCAATAGGCATGACTAAGAGAACAATGAAATCATAATAAAACATTACTAACATTAATATTACGTATTAATTCGATTTATTTAATGAATTTATTCAAACTCAGCTTTATTGCACATCCATAGCATAAGAAGATCCTTAATTAAAAATGTTTGCATCACAGACATTTTCATAAGATAGATTACAGTCACGTGCTAACGAAGGCTTTTCTACTGCTCCGTGACTATGGGTTGTGTCATGAAGCTCTAAAGCCCAACTTCTTCATCAATAGAAGCCCTAACAGAAATTAACTATTTATAATGGACGATTAGACTCACCCCGTTTAAAAAAAGCAAATTCTTCAGATTAATATAATAGTAATCATACATCATTTCAAAAATTCCTTTTTTTCCCAAAATCTGACAACCATAATAAAACAAAAAAAGAAACAGGAGAAAAAACAAGGTTAAATCACAAGAAGATACTCCAAAAATTATAACACAAACTTCATAGGATGAAAATCTTGAACAAACATCGTTATCAGCACATAGACAAACAGTTTATTTCTGATAACAAGATACATTTGTAATACGCCGATAAAACGCTGTCAAAAATATAGGGACTCTCTTGACAGAAATTAATTAAATATTAGCGCTAATTAATAAAGATGATTTGAATTTAATCCATAGTAATTAAACGCGGGCCATGTAACAAACAAATATGTTTTTTATACATTTTTTGTTATTAATATTATTACCTTTCTAAATTGATCATTGTTTTTTTTTTTGTTAATTTTAATTTAGTGTCAAGTATTTATCATTTAAAATGTAACAACCATTCATTATGG
>NW_027107501.1:1672388-1688194 GCF_000696795.3 Halyomorpha halys
GTTACACCAAAAATCTATGAATATTATTTTTGTTTGACCACTACGAGATCATCTAAAATGATTGGTCAAATCGATAATAAATACATTATTATTTTTATTTTATTTTTTCATCAGTTAAAAAAACAAACAAAATTTGAAAATTATTATGTCTTATTATGAGTTTGTCTGCCACCTTTATGGCCGTCCTGTCGGTGTCGGTTCCTGTGCTGAAGGCTGTCAAACAGTTTGACATGTCTCCTTGATATAAATTCTGTCACATTGGTAAGAATGTTGTATGTATGTATGTGGTCCGCCTTTGCTCTTTGAAATGAAGTATGTCTCAGTATACGTTTTAGTTTACCGCTCTGTAACTGTTGGATCCTCTTGGCCGTTACAGGTGATAGTCGGCATGGGTGCTTCATGGAGCAGGGCTGGCCTCAGCACACTTTTGTAGATCATTAATTTGAGGCGGAACGAGAGAGGCAATTGTTATCTGCCAATGTGTTAATGACATGTCGTTTGAGATTTTATATTATAAGTGTAGCCAGAAAGGAGTTTTTCGTATCGCCAATAAAATTAATAGTAGGTCCATTTTACAACTACCTCCATTATTCCTCCAAATTGGATAAGTCGTTCATAAAAAAATAAGTCAAGAAAATTGCTATGCGCATCCATATGGAAAGGTTGTGGAAGGAATATGGTAAAATTGCCATGGAGACAATTCGACAACAACGAATTTTTTGAAAATCGGATTAACTTTTCGATCCAAAATGAAAGTTAAGATCAACATACATGAAACCAAATTTGGACATCAGGGGTATTCATGATCTTTACTTTAACATGTTAAAGCGTGTTAAATGGAGAAACATTTCCTTTTTTTTACCAAGTTAAAATGATGTAACAGTAACATGGTGAGAATCTGTTACTAGGTCTGTTAAATGGAGAATGACGTCACGGAACAGACCAGATGAGTTTGTCACCGTTTTATTTGTTGTCGTGTTAGGTTACTTACTCGTAATTTGTGTTTTTTTTTTTTTTTTGTGTTTTGGACTTTTTAAAAAATATAATCAGTAGCCAAACACTTCTATACTTTTACACTTCTACTTTTCACTTAAATTGGGCATGTTGTAATAAATTACAGTAATCAAAACTTAAAAGTAAACAATAACATGAAGTTTTGGAAGGAAAGGTTACTAAACAAGTTGCTCAGAAAAACCGCTAGGAGCTCTTAAGCATTTATCATTTAACATTACTTTAAATAGGGCTGCTCACAATGCTATACTTATAACATTTAACATGGTAAAAAATTTTACATTTAACACAATATCATGAATACCCCTATTAATGTCAAAAACGTAAAATGCTGGAAGGAATTTACGATTCTGAGGAAATAATTAATTTTAATTCCGCATGAATTCCTCTAATATGTTTGCATGAAGCTTCCCCACTAGGTAGATGTTTTTTCTAATTAGTTATTAAAGCCTAATTAATGAACGAAAATGGCTAAGCGTAAGAAACTTTGAAGTGAAATAACACTATTCCAATTTTAGTGGAATAAGGAGAATTAAATCAGTGTAATTGATTTCAAGATTATTTTGATATATTGGCCAAAGGAGCAAAGGTTATCGAAATGTTCTGATATGATCGGAGGCAATTTGCGAGATTGACGCATGCAACTAATTGATATTAAACGATGAATTTATCTAGAGCCGTTAAGAATAATTTGATAAACATATTGTAAATACGGAGAATGCGTCTCAACGAAGTGATGGAAATGTTTTTGTTTAGAACTGTTGTAGAGAGGTGGAAGGACCCAGGGTAGAACACAAAAAAGAGATCTGGTATGGAAACATAACTTTTAAGGGTAGGCTTTTTATACCCCGACCAGTCGTATACAGCATCTCCTCTCCGCAATAACTTGCTACAACGTTTTTGAGTTAAGAGTCTTTTTTAAAGGAAAATTGTTTGTTGAAAATTATTAACAATATTGATAATAATAATTTAATTACAGGAAGAATGATTCAATATTAGGTAATTAAAAATGCCTCTTGTATTATTATTATTATTCTATAAAATACATTCCAAAAACAGATCATATCGCTGGTCTGGAAGAATAATAGGGGTATTAAACATGTTGTGTTAAATGTAAAATGTTTTACGTTGTTAAATGTTATAAGTACAGGATTGTGAGCAGCCCAATTTCAAGTCATGTTAAAGGTTAACTGCATAAGAGCTCTTAGTGGATTTTCTGAGCAACTTGCTTTATAACCTTTCCTTCCAAAACTTCGTGTTATTGTTTACTTCTAAGTTTTGATTAAAGTAATTTATTACAACATGACTAAAGTGAGTGAAAAGTGGAAGTTGTGTAAAAGTTTGGCTACTGAGTGTCTTGTTCATCTTCTGACCTGTGAGTAAGAAAATCAAGATAAGCTAATAACTGTCATTACACTATTATTAATGTCATATATTGCTTTATTAGTTTTAAAAACATTCAAAACAATACTAAAAATCAAAGCACAAAATATGAGCAAGTAACCTAACACAACAAATAAAATGGTGACGAGCCGAGTTGGTCTTTTGCGTGACGTCATTCTCCATTTAACAGACCTAGTAACAGACTCAACCATGTTATATGTTATGTCGTTTATACATGGTAAAAAGAGGAAATATTTCTCCATTTAACATGAGTTTTTCTATTTAATACGCTTTAACATGTTAAACTAAAGATCGTGAATAATAATTAATAACAGGGATTTTATTTCTTTCATGCACCATATGCGCCGATTACACGATCTTTTGGTTGATATTGTATATTGTACCACAATTGTCGATCATTTGTTTTTTATACTTAAATACACATCTCACTTGCAAGTTTGTGGATTAGAAAAATCAGTTTGTTGATTCTAAAGAATTTTTTTTTTTTTTTTGTAACAAACCTAATTGTAATAAATTAAAAGATTGTTTTTGTGAATTTTTGTATCTTTAAAACTGAATAATTTGTATTTAATATTATTTATTATTTTAATTTTATTCATGTCTGTCAAGATTTGTCTCCAAATCTTATATGGTCATTCATAAGTTTTTATTATAAATATAAGTAAAAATGAACATATATTTTGTTATAAAAAAATTCCATCCCTTCATATATGGAAGCCCAAAATAAATTCAAACACCCTAGTGTTTGAATTTATTTTGGCGTCTTATTAAAGCCTAATACGAGTGCAAAACGTAAAAAAGGAAACAAAAGAAAAAAACCCAGGAAAATAGCATCTCTAATCAAGAAAAGAAGACCAACGGAACGAAACCATAATGACGGGTCTTCGACTATCTTTAGCATGGTTGGACCACCGGGAACACGATATTTCTTTAAAAGCGTTTCTATTATTGTTCAAGCTACAACTTACATGAAAACCGATTCGGAAGACGCTGTAGCATAATTTTTAAAACGTTAAAATAAATTGGAAAACTTTGGTAGAACGATAACGCTTTACGCTGTCAATACAGCCTTAACTACAATAAATTTATCAAGAAGATATCCATTGTATTCTAGCAATCAGTTATTACTGAGCCGGAAGATAAGCACTTAACAACCGCAATAAATCATTTAAAAAAATGATAGCCTTGTTCCGATATCTAGTGTGTTTTTTCCTTCTACATATGTAGAAAAAAAAAAAAGAAGAGAGAATCAGCTTATAAAAATAAATCGATCTACAGAACAAATAATATGCAAAACGGAGTTATAATGATAACTCCGTTTTATAAACGTATAAAACGTTATTAATTAATAAATCTATAACAATTGTTAAATAAATGAGTCGTTCGTTCGTAAAATAACTGACAAAATGGAAACATGTGGGAAATCGATTGTTAGGTTTTGAGGATAATATTTGATATTTTTTAATGAAATCACAAAACTATAGTACCATTTTTTTTATTATTTTTTTTTTGTGTAGAAAAGAACAAATAAAATAGGAAGGATACTTGCACATACTGTTTTTTTTTTACAATACCTCAGACATTCGGTTATGAAACATGGTAACTTGACATTTAATGTGATTAGAAGCTTTTGTTACCGTATAAAAGTGTTTTAACGTGACAGTAGGCATTACCGTCGCAAACTATCAGGCAAGACCTAGTGCGACAACGTAGCCACAACAATAGATACTGTCATGACAGACCTAGCAGGTATAAAACATGGTAACTGCATCAGATATTATGTTCACCTTATCACAAATCTGAATTCTGTGGAATATAACGAAACATTTGTAATTTAATTACAAATTAAACGTTGTGTATATGCTTTACAAAGCCCAGTTGTCATATATTTCACTCATAGTTGAAGAAATTAAAGTTGAAAATTTACTTTTGTTAAGTAGATTAAATAGCCAAGGACTGTAAAACTTGGTAAGTACCTTATTTTCATTTTTAGGAGTAACTTGGATGCGATTGTTTTGCACTCATACACAAAACCATAGTCAAGTTTTTAAAATAAAATAATAAAAAGAGCTGTTGTCAAAACTATTAATGGCATTGAAAATATTGCGTTAAAGTTTTTAAAATATAAGTTAAGTTAAAAAATAAATATATTTCCTACACATTCTTTTAAAAACCTCTTAATGAAAGTGAGATACAACGTTTTAAAACCGAATGGTTCATATTCAGCCTTTAAAACATCAGCTGATAAAATTGAATCGCTTTATAAACCAAATTAATTCAATTAATAATAATAATTTAATTGATAATATTAATTCAATACAACAAATACTAAATCGCGAATTATTGTCAAGCAAATATAAAAATACATCATTAACAATTAGTTCTATAGATTTAGTATACTGTATACCTATTTATTCATCAACCGATGGTAAAGATACGTTAAGTGAAATATTTTCAGTTTTGAAAATTAGAAAAAGGAGTAATGAAAAAATCAACTTATTTTATTTATTTTTGATTCCTTCTGTACATATTTTTTTTTCTATTCCTGACTTATCGAGTCTATCAATATTAAACGCAAGTTTTGAGAATAAGTGATAAGAGAAGATATTATAACATATGTTTATAATGTGATATTGAAATGACCAAAATGCAATATAAGTACTAACTTTTAATATGCTACTTTCATTATTATGAATTTATTAATAGATAATTAATTAAATGTTAAACAAAAATAAATTCTCAAATTAAAAATGGCCTTTCATGTAAGGACTGGTCATCAAAGAAGCTCACGAAACACAAATCAATAATTAGCAATTAAATAGATGAGAAATACTGAAGAAAAATTTTATTTGAAACTCAATAAGGAAAACTCACAGATATCGGAAAAAGAAATGCTAAATATTTATATTCAATCCTTTTAAAATTCAATAATCAAAAAGGACATGAAACTAACGATTCAGGAAGGACTTTCATTTATTCAGCATAGGCTCACCTGCTTCGTGAATTATCATGAATTAACGAGAAACATTAATAAGTTATATTCATAAACTACAATTACAATTGCACGCCACTGCTACCACATTCCAACATTAATTGAACCATTAATAGCTAATAAGCAGCCTAAAATAGCAAACTATTGGTGTTCACCGTATAACTACTATCTCGATAATCAATTCATATTATAATAATAATACATAAAAATATAGTATAAAATCCAATGTTTTTTTGTATTATATTAAATGTATTAACGTTAATCAAGACAGAATTAGCAAATAGCAAATATATATATACATATACTTTCAGCACTATTTGAAGCTAAAATGTAAACCCCTCTAAAATAAACATAATATAACTCTTTTATAAAATTTCAAGTTCACTGCAATACAATTCGATATACATTTTGTTTGATTGTAGGAAAAAAGTTTAAGTGATGGACAAGAAAGATTCCAAAATATGAGAAAAAAATATTTATTAGTATGCCACGTTTCGACCCAATCTGCAGGGCATCATCAGAGCTAAATAAATACAAGACACATACATTGTTAAATATGATATAACTACAATAATACACATAGTATAATTACTACATATATAGAAAATAATTGAATTAACCCTCATGAAGCCCTGCAAAGTAGCTCGAAATATTGGTTACTAATAGTTTTTCTAGTACTTTTATACCTTTGTACATTTATACATTTTCCTACAATAAATTACATAGGTATTGATCTTCCAATAAATTATTTTTTGTAGGGTTGACATCAAGCAGCTCCAGTTTACTGGAATACTATCTATGTAATATATAAAGTACTATCTCTGGAATAAGTCAAACAGGAATTAAACATTAAAAATATAAATTGCACCGCACTATCTAACCACAACATAACGTTACACTACAAATTTAACTTTAATAACACCACAACAATAGACAAGACATAAAACACTAAATGCAGAAGGTTTCTAGAAGCAATTCAATGCAGCACACAGTAAACTATAAAACAGACACAAAATCTTTTGCCGATATACTAAATACGCAGGCCTTGTAAGTATAAAAGATCAAGGAAAATATTCAGAAATAAAATTGTCCAATCGTAAAAAATCATAATTATTAACTTAAATTGCAAAATGGATTAAGATTAGACATATTAATAAGGAAGTAAAAAAACAGCATATTGGGCATAACGATATATGTCCAAAGAAATAATGTCTAATATAGAGCATTGGTTTGTTCTACAAAGATAAATGAATGCACTATAAAAAAAGGACATTAATTTAAATAATGTAGTTATAAAAAAATTGTAGACTATATGTGAACATAATGACAAGATTTCAACATGGAAATTGATAAAAAAGGACTTATAGAAGGTAAATATGATTGCAAGAATTTGAAATGTATACATATAGATAAAAATAGTTGATAAAAATAACATAATTTCTATAATTTTAGGATACAATAGTCCAATAGATACAGTATAATATATATAGTTGACCGTACAACATGAAGTATAAGAAGACGGTCAGGGTTACGGTCAAAAAAGAACAAATAGTTTTTAACTATTTTATGTCCGATGTTTCTCCCCAATTTCTTCATCATTCACCGCCTGTTAGTGTGTTTAAATTTTGTGTTCCCACATCTGCTTTTTTTTTTTTCTTTTTTTTGTTTTATATAAATTTCCTGTACTTTTTTGACTGTATATTTTACGTAAATTTTATTCTTACGATTGTTACAATTTTTTATTCTTATCATTGTATATTCATTTTTATTTCTTCCTTCCTTTTATTTATATATAATTTTCTTATCACTTAATTTTTACATAATATTTATCCTACCTTAATTTACCTTATTGATGTAATGTTCTTAGTTGTTTTTTAATCTTTTTACCCCTGATGAAGCCCTGCAAAGTGGGGACATTAAATAGTTAAAAACCATTTTTTTTTTTTGACTGCAACCCTGACCATCTTCTTATATTTAAAATATAGAATAGTTTATATTCCAATATGAAGTTTTCTTCACTTCAACAATTTAAAAAAAAAAATGGAACTAAACAATTTTTTTTTCACCCATATGGAAATATTAAATCAAAGTAGCGACATTTAATACATTTATAAAAAATTAATTATTAAATTATGGTAATATAAACAATTTCAACGAACAATCACTCATGTTTTTTTAATAAAAGAGACAATTATTTTTCTAAATAATTATATAAAAAGTAAAATAGCATTGCCAATGGTGTACAGAACTAGGAATAACCATTAAGCAATTAACACCTCATAAGTGGAGAATGCGATAGGACTGTTGACTAAACAAGTCTGCAACCGTTGGGGGCCGTTCACACGTGGCCACGGTGCTAGCTGGCAAGGTAGCCGTTGCGGGTCGATCTCTGGGTCATCGTGTCGCTCTCTTGTATCTACCGATCGCACCCTAACCGTGCCTCTACCTCGAGAGGCTGTCTAGGAGTCATCTTTATCCCTACATTAGCAGGATGTCGAGACTAAAATAATACTTCATTTAAGTAATATGATTCATAAATACAAAATATGAAAAAAAAAAAAAATAATAATAAGTAAACCAAAAATATTTAATTGATTCACGGAATAAGATTTGTTACGATCAAGAAGCTAAGAACGCTCACCTTCATTGGAATTTAAAAAAAAAATTAACGCTGAAAAACCTTTCCTAACCTCCTCAAATCTTCATTTATAAACAAATACAATATATACAGTAAAAACTTAGAAAGTAGTTACGTAACTTTGTTAAATTATCATATGATCTAAGTTAAACTCTTGAAAAGGGAAAAAATATTTTTGGTCCTCCGGAAAAAAAAATATATCCATAACTATCATAGCATTAACAATTATTTAATCATTTATACAATTAAATATTTACTAATACGTATGTATATATTTAGATATATATTAATTCTGTTATTTATCTATTTAATAAAGGTGGTAATAAAAAAAAATTTATAACTTATTATATTATTAACAATGAATCAGAATGATTGAGGAAAATTTTCTTATTATATTATATTTATGCTTATTCTTATTTATTATTATTGGGGTACCCCCTGCCAACCTACCAGCGGACCAAACTCTATTTTACAAACTATACAACTGTCTATTTAATAGGACTACTCAATTCACAAATTTTATAACCGTAATTGCATATTTTGTAGATCATATTATATTATTCTTTTCAATATAGTGTAAGAAGGAAAAAAAAACCGAGTCTTTATCCCAGAATTTTAATTTGTAAATAATTCAGAACCTCTTCGAAAAACAATATTCCTAATTACTTTTTTCTGTTAACTGCACTGAATTGTAATTTCGTCTTTGTAAGTAAAATAAAATATTACACGGTGATCACTAAATTGTTTTTTATATATTAGAGATAAATATTTACTGGTTTCAAACTCATGATTTCAAGTAGAAAAACTATTATCTTCATTGAATAAGCTGTAGGAGGATGAGTAGACCGAGCATGTAGTGTAAGAAGCGGCACTGATTCGAATCTGTTCTGGGAAGATTGAAGTTGAAACTTAATCGCCGAAGGAACTTCTTTTCCAATTTCGATTTATTTCGGTCTAGATTTTATTGAATAGTATTTCTTGGAAGATTATTAGTTGACAGTATGTAATTCTTTGTAGGAATATCGTCCGTGTGGTAGTAAAAAAAAGGAACACGAAATGGAGGGGGAACACAGTCTATTAGTAACTAAATAGTTGGTTTCTGATTTCATATATGTTTTGTGTTATTTTACTATACTTTTATTTGAAGAGAAAGTGTATTATTAATTTTTAAAATAAAAATATTGATCGAGGAGAAGATGGTGGGGGGTGCGGTCAATGAAAAACACAAATAAGTTAGATTAACCTATTTTAATGTGCCAACGTTTCGGGTAGAGTTTCTAGCCTTCTTCAGGGCTGTTCGCTGGAAAATCAAACGCCTAATCACGGATTATGTTAGACTTAAATTTTCCCAGCAATTGATTTCCATTTGATTATAATGAATATTAGAAAGTGAAGCAAAATCTCCCAGTGCAAACTTTGTTCCACAGTTTGAAAAAAAAAATTAAACAAACGTACTAAAATAAGGTGAACTAGTGTTGTTTTTTTAAAATTTCATTTATATACTGAGGGAGCTCAAGTTATAAATTCAGAACTATTCTGACTCTTATAAGTGGGTCAAAAACTGGGGCAAAGTAATCCCATTTTACGGTACATATCTTTTCGTTTTAGAGAAATCTCTTTATATAAATAAAGATAAAATAGGGAAGTATGCCATAAATATTCAGTAAACAATTGATTGTTTAGTCACGAAAAGAACATTTTAGACTGAATTATAATTTGATGTGCATGCGAGGAACTAAAACGCAATCGATGTTTTTAGCATATGATTGTGCTAATGGCTTTAGCTAATATATTAAAGAGGACTCCATTGTTAAATCATTAAAAATGAATGTACACGTTTTTATATTTTAATTAATTAAAGCAGCCAAAGAAACATTTACAAAATTTAATGTCTAGCAATAATTTTACATGTAAACGTGATGTCATTTGTTTATCTCCATTATATTGATTCATTACATCTATTATAGTTTTATATTAATAATTAAGGAAACATAACTTTAAAACAAATTTATTTTACATTAATAAATGTGTTGTAAAAACTGAATATTTAATAATATAAAATATTTTTATTGGAAGAGAAATGTATACAGTATACAGATGTATACAGAGAAAATACGAAAATATGAACAATTTTTTGTTTTGTATATAACATTATACATGAATGTATTCATTAAAAGAAATTAATTTTTAATTAAATGTTTCTATAAACCATTGACCAAGTTATTTAGCCAGGTGTGAATTCTAAATACAGAACTAGAGTAATTGTAAATACTCGTTAGAACTAGTTATAAATTTGATAAGGAGGTAGATAAAAAGTAAACAGATGGTGAAATAAATATGGTAAAGAAGAGGTATAGTAACAAGTAGAAGGAAACACAAAGAAAATGAATAAAAATAACAAATAAACATAGAGGAGAGTACCTGTCAGATTGAAACAAAGATGACAACTGTATTCTATACTGCATGTAACATCAGTGCTTCTATTAACTCCATCACTTCTATCAGTACTCATGTACTTCTACATTTATCTCATATATTTGTCTATTGTAATATTAGACAAGAGATTTGATGATTCTGTCGTTTTACCTATCTATATATTATAAAAAATCTTACCCTTTTAGAAGATTAGCGAAGAAGTGGGAAAATTTCATACCTGAGAGCAACCCCGATTTGGCGGAAGATACCCAACTTGACAGTTGTCAACTTGGTTTCAATCTGACAGGTACTCCTATCTGTACTTATTTGTTATTTTTATTAATTTCCATGTTTCCTTTTACTAGTTAATCTACCTCACCTTTACCATATTTATTTCCCTTTCTGTTTACTTTTTTAAACCTACATCTTTATCATATTTATTTCCCTTTCTGTTTACCTTTTTATACCTACATCTTTACCGTACTTATTTCCCTTTCCGTTTACATTTTTATACCTACATCTTTACCGTATTTATTTCCCTTTCTGTTAACCTTTTTAAACCTACATCTTTACCTTATTTATTTCCCTTTCTGTTTACCTTTTTATACCTACATCTTTACCGTATTTATTTACCTTTTTGGACCTACATCTTTACCATATTTATTTCCCTTTCTGTTTACCTTTTTATACCTACATCTTTACTGTATTTATTTCCCTTTCCGTTTACATTTTTATACCTACATCTTTACCGTATTTATTTCTCTTTCTGTTTACTGTTTTAAACCTACATCTTTAGCATATTTATTTCCCTTTCTGTTTACCTTTTTAAACCTACATATTTACCATATTTATTTCCCCTCCTGTTTACCTTTTTATACCTACATTTTTACCATATTTATTTCCCTTTCTGTTTACCTTTTTAAAGCTACATTTTTACCATATTTATTTCCCTTTATATTTACCTTTTTATACCTACACCTTTACCATATTTATTTCCCTTTCTGTTTACCTTTTTATACCTAGATCTTTACCATATTTATAACTAGTTCTAACGACTATTTTCTACTATTTATTACTCTAGCTCTGTATTTAGAATTCTATCACAGCCAGGTATCTATCAGTAACTAGTTTCCAGTCCACCTATGTATTATTCCTTAATTATTTTTTTTTTTTTTAAACATGTTTTCCTATTTTCTTTGTATATTTATTTTAATGTTTTGTCAATTCTTACAATGTTTGTATCGTGTTTTTCACTTAGCCCAGTTGAGTGGGGCGTAACGTTGGTTTACAATAAGGAGTTTTCTTCAACTATATTAAAACCTTTATTGACCACCACCCGGATAACAATAAAATATTTTTAAAATACACTAAAAATAATTTGCTAAACCTTCAGACAATAAATCTACATTTAATTAATACAGACCAAACGACGATTATAATAACAAGAACAAATATATAAGCTTCAATTAAATCCTTAAATTATGCATACAGCTGTCAAAGATCTAACAGCTCGAAAGACATCTTTATCAGGTGGTAGTTCTGACAGGATGATTATAAAATCTTCAGCCCGGCGAGACAATGATAAATTATCATACCTTTTCTAGGAGAAGATTGAAGTTCAACGTTGAAAATTTATTTGATGAAAATTATTTTTATTGTAGTAGAAATGGTAAATAAATTTGGAATATAATTTATGCCAATCATCAATAACATGATCATATACATTACTTTTAACAATGTATAAAAAGATTATCGTAAAAAGGTTTTCACAATATTAATAACATGTATGAATACATAATTGTTTAAAATACAAACTAATTCAATTTTATATGGACGTATCAGTTTTAAGAGTAAATAAAATTAAAATAAATATATTTCTCTCTATTATATAAAGAGGTTTTTAGTGAACATCGTGTAATATTTTTTTACACATAAGGGGAAATAATAAAGATGGGTCGTAAAAAATTGAGTTTAACTGATGAAGAACGCATTGCGAAAAATGAAAAAGGTTGTCTGAACTACAGAATACATGTAAATTACAATTATAAAATTTGAGCAACGAGTAGAAAAATTAAATTAGTAAATTTAGCATTAATTATAAATATTGACAAATATTTCTATTAGTATTAATTAAACATTAATATTACAGATTTAATTAAAAAAACCTATCTGTCAAACTTGAATCGTTTTGATGAATCGGTCAAAATTTTCTCTATCTTACAAGGTTCGTTTTATTACTCACAAATATTTAAATACGACTTATCGCGGACTAATATAATTAGAAACTTAAACATTAAATGTACAAGGCTGATGCAATGTACTAAATTATAACCGGCAAACATTGTTTCACTTATTACAAAGCAAGACAAGAGTAATCTAAACAATACTTTAATTTATACGAAAATATAACATTATATAGCTAAACTACTTACTTTATACGAGCACTATAAAACAGAATAGAACTATAGAACGGAATTAGGTCTTGAACTGGATACAGATAAAAGAAAATATATGGTAAGCAGAAAAAACGGAAACAATTTCAGTGACATAGATATAGGAGGAAATACATTTGGATAAATATATGGGTTTAAGTATTTAGAAACGAAAACGGTGGTAAATGATTCTTTTTTTTTTTTCAATTTCGAAATTTTCTAGCTGGAGGATTATCTCCAAAAACTCAAGTTATAATTTACAAAACTATTACCGTTCCTACTGCTCTTTAAGGATGCGAAACGCCTCTTACACCAAGCGAAGAGGCGTTTCTTACACATCGCCTTAATGTTTTTGAAGATAGAGTATTACATACAATACTGGGACGGAAAAAGGACTAGTAAGGCTACACAAAGCTGAATTGAGGCAACTGCCCCCGATAAATATAATTCAGGTTAAAGCATTGCGGCGGATCAGATGGGCGTGTAAAATGTTAATAAACACTGAACCGACGATAAACTTGCGAGGGGTACACCGAAACGTAGGTGAGAGGATAATACTGATTTAGTAGATTTGGTTTTGGAGGGGCATCACTAAGGGTATAGTAAACACTAAACGGCATCGACCCAAAGCCTTTATTATTATTATTATACAAAAATATTAATAATACACGAATAATAAAAAATAGAATTACAAATAGAATCAGAGCAGTAAGTTATATAATGGTTTTTTTTTTTTTTATTATTTGAACGGAAAGATTACAACTTGTATTAAAAGGTTTGTAAACTTTAAAAATTACATGACCGTTGGCCTTTGACGGACTCATAACAAGTTTCATAACCATTCTATTCAACCATTAATACAGTCTGAATAGTAACGGCAACTCATTGTGCTTTATAAATGAAACTTTAATGGCGTTATTATACACTTCATCCTGTTCATTTAATTATTAAACGATTATGTGTATATATATAAATTATTTTAGTGATTCTATTTATGACATAATTATACAATAAAGTTTTCTCTGTATTTCTGATAGTATATTATGTGCTTTTAAAAATTTAAATATTAATTTTTCTGTTATAAGGGTTCTAAGGTTGTTCCTAAGGGTTGCTGATAAGTGAGTGTTTAATCCAAAACTATTGAGTAGTATGAGAGTTCTCTCAGAGAAAAAAACTAATTCTACGTTTGGCCGTATAATAGGGAAATAAACAACATATTCACTGTGAAACTTACTGCAATAGTAGCAGCACTTCACTTCTGTTAGTCTTTGTCACACAACAATGTAACAATAATTACAGATTCGCTAAGCTTATTAAATGGTTTGGACTGTATGTATCCGAAACACCAGAAAATTTTCGTCATCCATTTCTATCTAAACATTTTACAAAATCTGGGTAAGGCGCAGGGAATGAACTGGCCGATCGAGCTGCAAGAGAAGCACTCGCGCTCACAGGACAGGGAAAAGCAATTTCAACTCCATCAGAAATTAGAAACCCCCTCGAAAGATGGCAATCGTTTTGGAAAGTCCAAGGAGTAAATTCAAATTCATTATAAAGGACGTCAAGCTGTAAACACCGTAGTGAGGAGGTGGTACTGACTTGGCTTGGGGTAAGTCACACGACGCTCACTCACTCCTATCTTATCTCAAACCAAACGTCTCCTTAATGTCAACATTGTAACAACTATTTGATAATTAGAAATATCATCGAGAAATCGTCATGTTTCACGTCGCACCTCAATAGCTTGGGATTGACCCCAAATATTTCAAAAACCCTTAGAGGCGTTAATAAATAAAACTATGGAATTGGTGTTTCGGTTTTTGAAATCAAAAACTGTCACAAATATAACATTAAACGGACGAAAAAAAAAATATATATAAATAAGAAAATAATAATAATAATACAAATGTAAGCAGAAATAAATAATAAATTAATGACGTTGATGACCAGTGATGTTTTACGCCACTAAACAAAAACAGGGAAATAAATATGTAATCTCTTACGTTTTTTCTTCAATTTACATTAAGGATTTAATGTTATGTTAGAAGAAAAAATATAAATAAACGAATAAATGAAGAAAAATTTCATTTAAAGAAACTTGAGTGAGTAAAAGAAACATCACGAAAACTTTTCATATTAGAGTAGAATAATTTTTATCAAGACAAACCCGTTCAAGTCTTTTTCTTTACGGCCATTGTTTCCACCCTTGGGAAAATTTTGTTTATCAATTCATCTAATTAGATTTTATTATAAATTTTTACATGAATAAATCATGAGAGCTAAAAAAAAGTACCTTAGACAAAAGGATACTGTTTTGGAAGGGAAGTTCTGTTAATAGGGTTAATTAAAGAGAGATGTTGGAGAAGTTTGATTCCGCTCAACTCTAATTGAGTGAGGACAGGGAACAAGTTGGAGCTGGAGTGTAATCCAGTAGGGGGGGGGGAGGAATAAAGAAAGTCGGAAAACTTATAAATTGAAGCAATGAAGATGAAGGCTTGATAATTCTCTAACAGCACCTAACTCTCCACTCTCCACTCCCCCTCCCCTAGGCAAAAATAAACCTTCCACGGTTGACAGCGCTTGACGGATTGCAAAGCCCTTCTGATCAATTTCCTACCCGTGAATATTTCATGGTTTTCTCTTTGCCGAAATTAATGTTTTCTTCTCTCATATTTATCTTCCCTACTGTCTTATCTTGTCTTTTATTTTTTGCTGCGTCTTATATCTTAGCACGGAATCATGATGATAAGTGAACTTGCCAACAGTTTTCGGTGATTTATAATAAAATAATAGATTTAGCGATGGAATAACATCATATCATTATTTAGGGAAATATCATGAAAACTGTTATTCCAACGAAGATAAGCGTCAAAAACTACATTATAACACATTAGACAAGCTTTAATCTGAGTGC
>NW_027107501.1:1688789-1698497 GCF_000696795.3 Halyomorpha halys
TTTACGATTAAATAAGTCAATCATAAAAATCAAATCAGGTCTCTGACGAACATACAAAGAGGAATTATTCCATCTAGTTTTATACCCAATGACAAGAGAAGAGAGAAGTGAGCAATAAATAATGTATTGCAAATTGACGATTGCTGACTAGTATTTGACCAGTAATAGCCATTGTCGCGTGTCCGTATCATGTTGCCTCTGATTTAGGCAATATTGGACGATTACCGAACCATTCCGTGTTGTCCCCTTTCGGATTTGTCCACTCCGATTGCCTTATATTATAGTCATTGTTTTGTCTCATTTTTATTTACCTAGTCAGCTCCCCATTATTATTGGGTCATTGGGAAAGAGCATTTCCCAATCGGGTCGGGTTACGACTACTTTTGTTTTTAATTATGGTGTAATCTTAAGATAATATTATACTTCTATTAATGGTTATTAAACTAACTGATATCAAAAAATATTAAGCACTGATAGTCTAAGCATTATCTGTATGTCACTACAACTTCATAATATCTTTACTTATAATTTTCACACTTCACATATTTTTTGTTACTACTGTTAGTATACATTTATACTTTGTTAATTTTTCGTCACAACTTCACGTTTTACGTATTAATTATACATATACCTTAGTCTGCATGTTTTCTTTTCTTATTTTCACCACATAAACCATATATAATTTTAATTTCTATTTCCAAAAAATCCCTTTAAATCACCTTTACCCTTCGTCGTTTCCCTACCGACTGTCCTGCAGTATCCTTTAATAATATTCCTCTTACTCCTGTTGAACAGATCCGCTACCTTAGACTACATCTGAACAAACGATTGACTTGGAATCCTCACACATGACTGAAAAGACAGGAAACTGGAAATCGATTCCCACTATTACAGCACTTACTAGAAAAACGGTCTTAACATCTCATTCATCATTACAAAAGAATGATCTACATGACTATAAAAAGGCCTATCTAGGCATACGAAGATAAGCTTTGGGATGCAGTAAACCTTCGAAATCCTTCGTAAAATCAATGCTTCTTACTTTGTAACTAATCCATCCATAAAAACCTTAAAGCTCTATAAGTAACTGATCTAGCCCTAACCAGATATCAATATATCATTATTAACTCCCTAACCACACTAGTTTATAACCTTGTTCCCTCTTCCTGATAATCCTCCAAAGATCCTGAAAAGAAGATGGGCTCGAGACCATCTAATGTAAAAGTGTTATTAGAGTGCTACCAGAGGGAAGTATCTCTACATACCTGTATCATACCATTGCAATCTAAAATCACATTAACTATATGTGCTTTTATGTCAATACAGTTATAAATATCAATAAATAAATAAAGAATTTGTATTTATGAATTTTTCTTATTAATAAATTAATGAGAAAAATTTATTTATCAACGATCATTTTATTGCTAATTAATTAATTAACGGATTATAAGTTAGAAATATAATTACTATACATCTCATTATCTATTAAAGCAGTAATTAATTTAGAATTTTTTTACTTAGATAAATCGCTGAGTTATATGTATAGGTTAATTAAGGTATTTGTTGTTAGTATTTGTATAGTTATTAAGGTTAATTTGTTGTATCGTTTAAATTTTAAAAAACAATTTAAAAATGATTAATTATATCAATTAAAACTATAAATAGCTGTTACTAGCAGATAATATTGACTTCGTCAATAATACTAATATCTCATCGATTTTTTCCTTGTTCTTTCTTCCATCTATATTATAGGATGTATACATAATGTGAGTTATATATCTGTCACAGGGAAAATATCCTAAAAACAAAAAAAATGAAATTGCACCAGAAAAGAGAAAAAAAGGTTCCAAATGGCTGAAGATAAGAAGCCCCTATAGAAATCATGGAAAGGTTTCCCTTGATGGCGAAGTGAATAGATGGCTCCATAACCTCCTGCATAAAGGAAGGTCAGGGTGTGAAATTAATGCTGTTGAGTTTCACATCCTCGAATGTTAGTGTTACTTCAGTTAAATTTAAATTTGCTTTTGATATTGAACTGTAATAAATCTAGATTTATTATTTTCATTATAGTTATTAAAAAAAAATTAAGAACTTTGGGCTATTTCAATGCTTAATAAACAGTTTAAGTGCTATTAAAGTATTCATTAAGTAATAAATAATTATCTGCCACAGCCGGATTCGAACCCTCCTTGGAATTAGTACTAAAGTGCCTTACTATAGTATCAGAATATTCTTAAATTCCTCTAATTTAGATAGGGATTTTATTGTAGTCTTAAGAATTCAAGCTCTTAAATTGTGACCACAAGCTCTAATGACAAAATTTCAGAAGCTACAAGATAGCAGAATTTATCACTAGTAAAATGTTTGATATCCTTACAGCTGAACATTTAAGGGCAGATATAAATATGGCTTTACAGAATTTCGGCACTCAAAACGCCATATCCTTAACTCAAGACGGCACTGAAGCAGTAAAATGAATTATGCAACTTTGAAAGGAATGGCTAAAAGTTTATAGCGCAATGAAACGGACTCGTTATATTTTCCTTCATAAAAAAAAAGATTAAAAAAGATAAAAAAAATGTTAACTTTGCAAGGATCTACAAATAATACAAGAAAGATAAAAAATAAATATTTAAACCAAGAACAAGAACTTATTTTATTTTTAAATACAATATTTATTTCAGCTTTTACAAAAAATAAAAATAATGTAATGATATGCCAAATAATAAATCAATCAAAGACATAAAAGGAAACACAATACAAAATAAAGTAGACTTTCTATTTATTTGTTTTGATCAGGAACATAAAATAGAATCGAACAAAAACATATAATACACATTTCTTATACTTTCACTTCACAAATTAATCTTTTTGTTTTTAAGAGCTCTTGAGAAACATCTTGAGATAGGGAATACAATATTATTTTTTTTATCACCATTATATGACTACAATTCTAAAACGCTACTATGCTGTAGAAAAAGAGCATTTTGTGCAAAATGTTTCTTTATTTCTCTGTAAAGCAATTAATTGTGTTAGTTCGTCTAGCTTCATTATTTAAACATATTTAACAATATTATCCGAGGATATAAACTATATAAAACGAAGAATTTTGGATTTGTTCATAATTACTCCATTGATAAACCTATATTGTGCGACTTGTAATATTAAATTTTTTTTTACAGTGTATAGCATTAAAGACCAGTTATAAATTATTAACAAAAAAAAAAAACAAACAGTAAAATCGGAAAATATGTTTTAAAGGATTTTACTATCTTATAATTTTTAATTACAATAAATTTTATAATTACAATTTTCAGAAATAAATTTCTAAAATTCAGGTTAGATCATGTTACTTACTATAGATCCAGGTTCGAATCCGGCTTTATTGTTCTGGATGCATCGACCAATATATCAATATATGCAACTGTGCCGTATTATTACAGTTGAACCACTTCATTGTCATTCTACACGAACAAGTCTATATAACTGGACAAAAAATAAATAAAGGATGGTCTTGAGTGTTGCGTAAAAAGCTCTACGGAAGCGGACCATACATAATTCAACGCTAACTTTATTTCGGTTCGGGGACCGACCTCTTACATTATTATTCGGATATCTACTCTGTCTTTCTCAGGACAAAAGATACCTTTATCAGGACATGTAAGAAAAAGAATTTCAGGACTTCTTCTACCACTTCTCGACATCCACGGTATACAAGGCCTAGATGTTTTCGCAACCATCCCACGCAGCTGCCCTGTTACCCATAGAACCTATATAGAATGCAATAAATATACCACGCCGTCTAACCGTGTTCCCATAGCTCACTAACCTCACATCAACACAAATGACCCAGTAGGAGGCTAATAATCAATGATCACATCCAGTTCCCACCGTAAGTGGATGATGACAGCTTGCGCGCAAGAAATTCTAGTCCAGGCTCGGCAATGCAAGCAAACCACTGTCATTACTAACTCCCACTTCGGAAACATACAGAGAAAATTGACACATACTATTATGCTTGAAATGCTAATCACGTATACGGAACGGCAATTCCTTAATATCATTTGAATATGAATTGCTTTTACATAATACCTTCGGGATAAAACAATTATGGATTTTTTACTAAGAAAAATATATATATAAATAAATAATGAAATTGACCAAACCTTCTTAACTACAACACTGATTTTTTCCTATCGTTAGATAAAAATAACAGATATGTGGACAATGATCTTACACCCATCACCATATAAATGTTAATCTTATCTAGAATAACGTAAAGTAAAAAAAAAAATTAATTAATATTTTAATACATTTTTATGATATTAACGTTGTTACTTGTTCCAACTATGACAGGAAGTTCAAGGTACGCTACTAGTTGCCAATATCTTTCAGCGTAAGTTATGAAGAAGAAATTACTTTAGATATTACAGATATACATCCTGATAAAAACACATGAATGGTAAAGCGTTCAGTACTTTGTAAGGAAGTACTGATTCTTGAACTACTGAATGCAAGGAAGTGATTTTTCAAGATCATGCATAAACGCCAGCTTTGTCACAATTTCTCACAAAAACTGAGTTATTTGTAAGTAGATTTCATTTAAAATAATAATTTGGATTGTCAAATGGGAGAAGTATTACCGATTTTTAAATTATAAATGTCTTTTTTTTCTGTTTCTTTTTTTTATTTTTTATTTTTAATCTCATAAATATGGAATATATACCTATTAAGAGAGAGTATTACGAACGCGCAAAACCTCAAATTCGAGTTTTCGAAGGAAATATATATTTTAAGGTCCCATGAATCCAAATAACCAAGACTGGCAAAATGGTTTGTGTGTCTGTGTATGTGAGAACAGCGCATTAAAAAAATATATATTCTCATTGTTAGTAATATCGTATTTATATATTAAAGAATTTTATAAATAAATATTATAGAAAAAAATAATTGACATCCAATCTGAACGGGAAAAGCCGAGGTCCGCTATCTCGATTGCAATACGGATTCGTTATCTTTTGTTTGCAAAAGTTTCCTGTTGTATTCTTGATAGGAACAAAATTTATATTTGTAATTGTTATCGGGAGAGATACTTAAATACGAATTTGGACAGCAAGAAAAAATTAAAATTTTTGATAGTAATTTCAAATGCATGAAAATTACAAAAATTACGATAACTTCAAAACAAGCCCACAATTTACACAAAATTTGGGGACGTACGTAGGATAATAAGTGAAGGTCGTGTGATAGCCAATATTTCTTATTACTGAGCAATATTGTTAATCTAACAACTTTAATTTGTCAGATTTAATTATAAATTAAGGGGAGATAAATTAATACTTTTTACATGAAAGTAATAAATGTTTTTTAATTTTAATTAGGACCACATAATTATACTAGAAAAGTTAAAAAAAAAAAATACTGTTGCCCGCACTTACCGTAATTTAGCCCACAGACATAAAGATGGAGTTCAATAAAGACTTCAGTAAGGAATAGATAAAACTGAATCGTTAATATAAAAGTTTAATACCTTCATTATGAGATAAAATTTACATCCGCACCAGGCTGAGAACTCCAAGACTTTCAGAGTCGGAATTGAGAAAAAAATAAAATGGACATGAGCGACATTCCAAACATTGTTGGTCGGAGGAATCCTATAGCTGGAAAAAGGAGGGAATAATTTATTTTAAAAGGATTTCACAATAAAAAAAGAAAAAGTTTTATAGGTGTTTGTAGGTTCGTAGTAGTAGAGATATACACAACTGTCGAGAAAAACAATATAGAAAAAATATGTTTAGGAAACTGACAAGAAATACTTTTTATATTTTATTCAAGTAGGAGAGTCATGTCTTCTTTAACAGATAAACCTCACCTTCCCAATTCACAACAGCAAAAAATATGTTTACTGATACAGTCATATCACTTAAAGCTAATTTCTAAACAGCATATTTAAAAATATAAGTATTTGTACGTGTGTAAACATAAGAAAAAATTATAGTACAAGGTCGAGACTTTTCTAATGATCACATGTATGCACAAAATGATAAATAAATATTGTGCAATCTCAATATATTATTCCAGAAAGGAATGAATGAAAATAAATTGTATGTTGTTTCGAAGGATGATAATAAAAATGTATAAATACACCTCTCTTTGAAAATTATTTAAACGAAATCACATAAATTAATTAATACATAAACTAAAGGCCACGCATTCATAACGGGAAACTCATTTGAATTTTCAGAACGTTTCTCGCATACGAAATGATATAATTCATTATACAGCGACGCGTGAAGTCTCAATTCAACAATGTGCTGTGTTAAGTTGTGTCTTGTATTCAAGGAGACGAAAAAATTGTTAAAAGAAATGGTTTTAATAACCTCGATGTAAAGATATAAGATGAAAAATCAAATTTCATACATTGCTTGAGAGATAAAATGTTACATTATACATACCCAATACACATAACGACCTTTATCAATGTGATAATTGAATCACAATAAATTATTTTATGGTTGCTTAGAACCATTATCTAAAAATAATTACTTTAATGAAATACTGAATTAAATATGAGAATTTAGCAGTATATCAATTTTCTTCAAGGTAAGTATCCTTGGTCCCATCCTTTACAGGATCACAGTCTATACAGCTGACATCCCGACCAATCCTAACAACATCCTCACAGTTAATAATGACCCTTTGAATGCATATCAAACTCTCCAGCCCATATCACAACCCTCGAAGAAAGGTGCCAAAATTGGAGGATAAAAATAAATCCCATCAAATCACCATTATCCTTCGCCGAAAACCTGCCGACTGCCCTACACTATACTTTAATGATGTTGCTCTTACCCTTGTAGAACGGATACCTTGGACTATATCGGGACAAACGACTAACTTAGAATCCTTACTGAAGACAGGAAACTGCATGTCGATTTCGACTATTACAACACTTACTAGTCAAACGGTCATTCATTGCAAAAGACTGATCTACATGACTGTAATAAGGCCAATCATACGGAGTTGAGCTTTGGGGCTCCACTAAACCTTAAAATTCCTCTCGTATCCAATCCTTACAATCTAAAATCCTTCATAAAATCCTCAATGCTACTTACTTTGTCACAAACAAAATAATCCATAAAGATCTTAATGTTCCATATGTAGCCGATCTATCCCAAGCCATATCAATCCTTCCATTATAAACTCCCAAACCACTCAAACCCTCATACTCTTTCATTCCTGATAATCCTCTGAGGTGTCTGAAAAGAAGAGACCTTAATTGTAAAAATGTTTGAAGAGTGCTACCAATGGGTAATTTCTCTACATGCCTGTATCATACCATTATGATTTTACATCAAATTTACTTCTTGTATTTTATGTACAGTTGTAAATGCCAATAAAAAATATTAATTTTAAATATTCAAATATTCAAGCATAGAAATATGTCATATAGATTTTGTATTATTTTTATGTATTATGTTAAGTATGGATTAGAACGATTACAAATGGTTTTAGGAGAAAAAATGACAGGACAGGATGAGAACATTAATACATAAAGCGAATAAAGACTTTATTACGCCCATGCAAAATCTGAAGGCATTGAGGCAGGTTCAATGAGATGTCATGAAGGCAATGGTGCCGGAATAATTCGATTTTCTTAGGAAAGCCCGTGGGAGATATGCTAGGTCGCTCCTGTGTTCAACCACCGCAACCAATAACGGATTTCCTCCAAAGGTCTTTGAACGCTTTATTCTTTTATTATTTAAATATAATTACATTTATTATATACAGAGACATCAGAGTTAATAACCAGTGCTCGTAAAATTAGTCTGCTAAAAGGTCTAATAATAATTACACTACAACCCCACTTATCCGGGCCGCCAGTCTGTTGATCCGTACGATCCGGACAAAAAAAAAACCCTATCAATTTAACTCATGTATTAGGTTATAATTAAAATACAATACACAACTTAATATATGGGTGATATAAATATTAATATATGATAAAGTTAAGATAAGTAACAGTTATCTGTTAGGTCAATGTCAAATAATAAATATAAAACCTAGAGATGTATGATCTAATATAAGAATACAAATGACCTAAAAGTTTCAATAGTTGTCGAAAATTCTGTTATTTTTTGCTGAACATTTTCTCTGCACTGTATATTTTTTTATTTATCATGGGTTGATATGATAACCGGCTAGGCGGGGTTCAACTGTATTGGGTAATAATAGACAAAAAAAAATATCAGGTAGTTCCCAGGCCACTCCTAACAAGTGTGTTAAGTCGAATTAAGGTAAAAATTACTGCATAATTTACTCAATTTTGAAAGCTCTTCTATTGATTACATAATATACAAATTGATTACAATTTAATGTCTTTAATTTTTAAAATCATTAAAGGGATATATATATATATAAAAGAGAATCATTTGCAGATGTACCATTCAAAAGTTTCTAGAAAGCAATTTCTAACGTTGATATTTCTAATTAATATTTTTTTGTACACATACTTTTTTTATTTTGATATTAAATCTAATTTTAATGTTTTTTCTTCGAATTAAATTTGAAATATTTCCTTTTTAGATTTCAAACAGATTTCATGTTTTCAGAGGTGGGATATGAACCAGACAAATGTTTTTGGCTAAGAACAAAAAAAAAATCATGGACGATTTGTTTTTTGTTTATTATTCGAAAACTTAACACTAAAAACAGCAAAAAACATGACAAATAAATCTCCCTTAATATTTTAGGTTTCGAAATTCAAGCACTCAAAAATGAAATTAAAAACTTTAAGTCCGTATATTAATAGAGTCCGTTCGGCATGCTCGGCTTAACCCAGGAGCAATTATTATTTTAGTTAGTATAATTATTTATTTATTTATTTCCACCTTCCCCTGCCTTATAAGCAACACACCTGTGCAGCAGGAGTTCGATGTTAGTATAATATTTCTCAATCACTTTTTTATTTGCTGATCCAATAAATAATTAATTTTAAATAAAGATTATGTTTAATTTATAATTGCCTCTCCCCTAATTAATTGTTTATTAGTCACTGAAAATTAATACTAATTTGATTTAATAATTAACAAGCCAATAATGTTTTGTTTTTTTTTGTTTTGTTTTTTTTAAAAAGAAATGAAGTACTTCCTCATATATTAACATCAAAGACCGGAGAAATTTGAAAAAATAAATAAAATATTTTCCCCATATACATATGCCTTGAATTCTAAAATTCCTACTTTTTTTTTAAACCAATGAAATATACAAAGTGAAAAAAAAAATGCTGGAGAGAAAAGAAATCGATATAACGGGTTTAGTGCGAGACTCAAATCCGTTCCATACCGCGCGGAATGGAGCGACAAAGCATGAGACGATTACGACCGCACAGATATAATACTATCGATTGTAGAGAATAGCTTTAAGTTGATGGGGGAATCTCGATTTATCTTCTAATAAAAACCTAAGGCCAAGGTCCCTCTTTTACAGATGCCGCTCCTCTATTGCCAATATTACCTCCCTTACCCGCCCCTCTCCCCCATAAATTGATTTACATGTGATTGAATTGTGAATTTATGGTCTTCATTCATGGAACTTATTGAGTTCTGTCAGGACCGGCGGGTAGCTTAAAACGGTTTGGGCAGACAGTAAGTTTTGAGGGAGAAATTCATAATAATAAATAATAACAAAATATATAAATAAAAGAAA
>NW_027107501.1:1698942-1700364 GCF_000696795.3 Halyomorpha halys
TAAAAACTCGAAACTAATAAGGATAATAATTTAAACAAATTTATTTTAATAACTTTAAATCGGATATTTTGAAATAATTTTTACATTTGGAAAAATTATTTCAATTGTATTCTAAGAACTGGATGAGCAATTATCACAGCATTTTTTTTTTTATTTTCTATTTACGAATAACTGTTAAAATATAATGCTTTCGGTATGAAGACATTCTTTCTAAAATATAAAACTTTGAGAATAAATACATTCAAGGAATTCAATGTTGTAAACAGCAATAAGTTTTATAGCAACAATTTGGACATTGTATAGAGATGTAATAAATGCTGCTAATTATACAATAATTTTTTTTTACTTTAATTAGGTTCTCACATCAATATAAAATATTAATATTTATTTTAAATATAATCGAAAGGGAAAAAAAATTTAAATGCATTTAAGTGCAGAGAAATTATTTAAGCCCGTCACTCAGTGCAACTTTTAAGAAAAAAACTGTCCAAGCGTAAATTGCTAGCAGGTTTATAAACTCCTACAGCACTACTTTGTATAGTTAAAGTTGAAAGCACTTTGCCAGGCACAGAAGTCTTTCCTTCTGGCAATAGCTCAACAGTTTTTCCTTACAGAATTTCCGTAGAGTGCAGTGTTAAACTTAAAGGAAAATATTTTACGGACTCATATTATTGAAAACTATAAAGAGAATAAATTTTACCAATAGGTCTTTTTTGAGGAACTTCAATAACTGTTCGATTTTTAAAGTTACTTCTTAAAGCCCACGATTATGGTCCAATCCAACTTCAAACCGACCTCAGAAATGTGTAGTATTTAGTGTTAACCACGAGGAGCCAAATCAGTTAGATTATGATTAAGGACAGTACAATACAGCATAAGGACTCTTCTATAATTATATAAAATAAAAATTACTATGTATGTATAAATAATAAAAAATATATGTAAATATAGCAAAAAAAACTTTACATTTATTATTTTTAAAAGTAAACTTTCTCTTTTTTTAAATTTTTATTGTAAACATATGTAAAATGAATAATTTCACTAGAAAAATTTAAACCAAATGTTAAATGTCATAAATAAAATCTACTACAAATATTTGCATATAGAAAAAATGAACATAAATCACTATTTAAAAATCTTTTTTCTTTTTTTTTTATTTAGATTTACAACTGTACATAAAATACAACAAGTAAATTTTAAGTAAGATTATAATGGTATGATACAGGCATGTAGAGAAACTACCCATTGGTAGCACTCTAAAATTTCAAAAGTCTGAAACACATTATGCAATTTGATTGCCGAGACATTATTGCAATAACAGAAATTATTGTTTAAATGATGATGCCTCTTTGGCCTAATTGCTAAGGATGACCTAAGCACAAGAACTAGATCAACAAAAATAGGTCAACTTATTTTTTTTTT
>NW_027107501.1:1701158-1708316 GCF_000696795.3 Halyomorpha halys
AATATTTAAACGATTTGTATTTAGTTAATATTCAATAACAAATTAAACAATTATATAGAACATAAAACACACACGAGACAGGGGACAATGAAACAACCTTGAAAGTTCTTCGTGGGAGGCGCGGACTGGTGCTGAAAATTACGAACATGAACATCGCCCTTTGTTATTCAAAGTTAGCGTTTTATTTACGAATTCTCAAGTTACGTAAATTTTAATTTATTTAAGACTACATAGTCTAAATTTACTACGGATAATGTGAAGCCATAAAAACCTGCTCTCCTCAAGTTACCAAAGCTATTAAATAAACTTTTTTTTTCTTTTTTTTTTTTAGTTGTGAAAAAAAGGGACTGACTGAATAAGATGTGCTAAAACTTTTTTTAATAAACACCTACAAATATGCTTTCATCCATCTATTCTTTATTTTTTATTTTAATACTAATGAAAATTGGTTATGTAAATAAAAAATATTCCAATACAGGAAGCATAACACTCCTACATTTTATTTGACAGACAAAATATATCACTCACATTCAAAGTACAAAACATACGATAAAACCAGATTTCACTAAAATATTACTGTCGTATAAATGATTATTATTTGAAATTATAACGTTATAGAAGTACTAAAACTGAGAAAAATGAAAAAAAAAAAATCGAATCTCATAAGGACATATTTTTATCAGAATACTCTTTAGACATTTGGAATGCTGTCAGAACTAAGTGTCACTAAATTATTATCTCTGTCTCTAGAGAGGAAAAATGCATTGGTGTTTTTTACAGAATTCATTAAAAATTCCACAAATCATAAAGTTATGGTTAATAGTATACTAATATTATAATTATACAACATATAGATTTCAGATTGAAGAAAAATGAAAAATTCAGTGAACATTACCCTTTTTGTGAGTAATCCTAAATTATTTTATTAAGTATACTTTTATCCAAAATTGTGATCGTAATCGATTTCAGGATTTAGACAAATAACAGATCAAGTACTTCTAATATTTTAAAAAATCAGTTATATAAACACATTAATGATAAAATATTCTTGAATAAGTAAAAATTTAAATTTAATTGTTCCTAAAATTGCCCTTTAGCAATATTAGATATATTCCTTAAATAGTGACACATCTTACAAAACAATAAGTATCTATTTATTTTTTAAATGGACGTATTACAAAAGCCTGTGGTTTCTTCCTCTACTGTGATCCTTCAACAGGGGGTTTGAAATATTTTTTTTAAATGTTAATTTGCAAATTACTAGGGAAACAACACGACAAAACAGATAACATCTTTTCTACTATACTTGAAATTAATGTGGAAAAATAGACATTATTTAATGATGTCGTATTGACTTTTTTGGATTGATTTTTGGACTTGAGTGTTGTTTTTTTTTATATACATAAAAATATCTTAATTATTGAAAAACATTGTACCGTAGCGAATGTATAAAAATCAATGAATACGTTTTTATATCGATTGATTTTTATAAGTTGGTAACAACATTTTTTAAACGATCGATTACTTTGTGAGCTTATACAAGACTTCTTCTTTGATGTAATTTGAACAATAATAGGACAAGAGAGCCGCCCTACTTCCAACCATCCTATTGTTCAGTCGGTCGTCCTCTATACAATTCATTTGCATAATAAATAAAGGAGTTTTCTTGTCATCCGGTGATAAGAGTTAATTTACGATTGATTAGTTTTTGTAAGATATAATCTTACAACTGGCTAATGAAAATTATAGTTTGTTGATTAGCATCTTAACTATTATTTCCTTTTAGTATTGTCAATTTACAAAATAGTAAGTTTAGTTAAAAAATATTAAGCTATGCTCGTTATCTCAAGTACAAACTTAATTGTAATTTGAAAGCGTGGACAGTTTGAAACAAGTGACTTAATCAAATTTCCTGAAGGGAGATTAAATTTAATTTTTCAAACGCGTTGATAAATATAGAAATTTCAAATTTAAAAAAAAAATCGGTTAATCCATTAAAGAATATTCGTTTAAATGCATTGGCTTAAAAATATCAGCATAAATTTTCATCTGTTTATAGGCGCCAAAAATGTTCAAGAGCCGAGAGTACGGGAAGAAAAAAAATCAAGTTTGAATTTCACTTTTTTTATTACTTTAATAAAAACCGTACTTAGTTATTTGACAAAATTTATGACTTTCCGAACAATAGTTGGGGTGATTAAAAAAATAATTTTCAATTCACAGCACAATATTTTCAAATCTACTAACAAATTTAAAAAAACATATTAGAACATCATTTGAATTAGAGTGAATTTACTAAAACATCAGCCCTAATAGGAGATGTCTCACATTCAATAGTTTTGCAAAGAGAAACATTTTTCTCTAAATAACGAAAAATCGATATGTTGATAATTTAATTTGGCTAATATCATGAAACTACTACGGATACGAACGACGTACAGATGTATATTAGCTCTCTACTAAGCCGTAGAAGGAGTAAGTTTTCATGATTTCAGCTCAAATAAATTCGGAAAATGTTTATTTCTCGTAATTTGGAAAAGCATGCTGCTTTTTGACAACTATTTTGAACCCTATTAGGGCTCATATTTTAGTAGTATCACTCAACTTTAAATATTGTGCTAAGAAGTTTTTAAGTGTAATAGGTAGTTTAAGGAATTGGAACTCCGAATGAAAAATGTTAGGTTCTTCTCGTATAAAATTAACTTAAGGGATTTCTCCTTAAATACTTCAATATTTACGTATTAATAACATTTACTAAATCACTTATATAGTCTAGGTAAAAACTGGACCATTATCTAAAAGAAAATAACACGCGATATTTTTTCATTTACCAGAAAGAACTTAAAAATAAATTTGTATTAACTTATTTTTTATTCGACCATACCATGGTTGGTTGAGTAATCAATTTTGACTCTTAACTGTCTATAGTTCTCATTAAAGTAACACTTAGGATGGAAAGACTTATTTTTTCTTTCCTAGACTCTGATATATAAGTTTTCGTAACGTTTCGAAAAATTTATTGTATCTTGGGACGAGCATAAACGGGATCTAAAAGGAAGTCAGAGATAAATCCTAATACAAACGTGCTTGGATATATAACGTAAATGTGATTGTTATTCATGGAGAATCCTGGATTTTGGAACGGTGATTAGGGGAAGATTCTGGCCCTCTGCCTACCTTCTCCTAATGAACATCATAAACTAGGCCCGGAGTGGAACCAAAATCGATACCGGACCCTTCGATCCCCTCCCCTCTCTGCGTCCTCTCCTCTGATTATTAAAAAGTACTCAAATTCCCGGTTGTCGGAGTGGATCTCCACTGATGAATTTTTAAAGCACTACTATCGCAGACGTAGGCACGGCTGCCAGATCGGAGCTTAGCGAAGAATGAAAGTTTAAAAAGAGTTGGTTGAAGAATTTTTTAATTAATATCTTCTAAAGACCAGTACGACCGATATTGATGATATAACATCACTTGCTTCCTTCAACTTTTGGCGTCTTCAAATGTATTGACACTATCGTAATAATTGCTTTCTTTTGTTCTTAGACATTACCTTACAATGTAATTAAACGTTGTCCCTATAATCCTTTATTTCAGCAAAAACAACAAACATGTTAATTAAATTGTAAATAAATTAAGATCTGTTTTTAGGTTATAACAGAGTCCTGACCAGTTGAAGGTAGGTTAGGTTTTATTGTTAGTATTATTGATGTGTTAAGTAAAAAAGTCCATTTACATATCAGAAGACATTAATTATACAGTGAATTTTAAAACAGACACAAGAAATCTGAACCAACACTATGCAGACATTATAAATAAAACTAATTTATCAAAAATATGAGATAGAATTAATGTTGATAATTATAATTAACCTTGACATGAATTTTTATAATAAAAGAAGGAGGTAATTTAACCAAAATATAGCTGTAATAAACAAATTAAATGTTTGACCTGAGTGTAGGGAAGGTTTCAAAGATTGTTGAAAAATAAATTTTAATAATTAAAAATTTAATTAATCTAAGAATTGCTTATTAACAAAATTACATGATTCCCTAATGTTTTAATGTCTCATATGGTAATTTGTGGACTGATATAAATGACCTGGGCAGAATAGTCTGCATAAAGTTGTTTTTTAAATGATGTGTTTATAAAATTGTATTAAGGTATGATAATTTATTAATAATATTGTTATTAGTTTGGAATTGTTACAGATCATATGTGTAATAAAACCTGTTTGTGATAGATTGTCCATTTTATTATTATTATTCATTTTAGTTTTTCTCATCTTTTATCTTTATTTATTTACTATTATTTTATTTGTATTATTAATCTGCTTTTCTATTTTTTATTTAACATGATCTCTTGTATGATTGAGTACTTACATTATGGTACTTGTATTATGCCAATAAAAATATCAAATACCGTTGTTTCTTTTGTTCTTTTATTTCAATTTTAAAAAATAATAATTATTATTCATTTTTCTAAACAACGTCTGAAGTTCACAATAAATATTTTTACATCAACAGTAAATCATTTTTCGAATTATTTATGCATGAATTTAGTATGCATACTGTTCTTTCTAAAATGCATCTATAAATAAAACTAGTCAATAGACCACTTAAAAAAGTAATAAGCCTAAAATATTTGAATGATAATATATAAATATAAACATGACATCTAAATATAAAAATACCTAGTACTTTAATAATAATATGTCAGAATAAAAACTACAGACTTTGATGAAACAAAATACATTTAGATCACACAAGAGCTTAAACAACAATAGCAATATGGAAAACTCTAACATAGCCAAAGATTAGGGGTATTCATGATGTTGTGTCAAACGTAAAATGTTTTACCATGCTAAATGCCATAAGTATACGGTTGTGAGCAGCCCTATTTAAAGTCATGTTAAATGTTAAATGGATGAGAGCTCCTAGCGGAGTTTTTGAGTAGCTTGTTTTATAACCTTTCCTTCCAAAACTCCATGTTAATGTTATTGTTTACTTCTAAGTTTTCATTAAAGTAAGTTATTACAACATGCTTTGTGGGTTGAAAGTAGGGGTTGTATAAAAGTTTGGCTACTGAGTGCCTTGTTGATCTTCTAACTTGTGAGGAAAAGAATCAAGACGAGCTAACTATTATTAATGTCATCCAGTGCTTTATCAGTTATAAAACCATCCAAAACAATACTAACACAATCAAAACACAAACTACGATCAAGTAACCTAACACGACGAGAAATAAAATGGTAAGGGGCTCAGCTGGTCTGTTGCGTGACGTCATTCTCTATTTTACAGGCCAAATAACTGACCCACAACCATGTTATATCGTTTTAAGAAGAAGGAAATATTTCTTCATTTAATAAGAATTTTGCTATTTAACATTTTAAACTAAAGATCATAAATACCCCTATTATAAATCCAGAAAACTGTGAAAAATAGAAATTGTCGAATATAAAGGAATTTTTAACTAAGTTCCTAGAACTAATCACACAAACTAGGTTAAAACTGGTGTGTAAATCATTTGAAAATCAAACTTTTGAACATAAAATAAATAATGTTATAATAAATGAAAATATTTTAAAAATAAAATAATATATTTTATTTTTAATAGTTATCTTATACGATAACAAAAAAAATTGAATCCACTTATTTCATCTATAAAATTAACAAGATAATAATAAATATTTTTTTAAATTTGACAACCTTTGTAATATTGGACTATTAATCTAAGGATGGCAGCAAAAGTAGTATAAGTCATGAAAATTCATAATTAAAAAATATTAATAATTTCGAAGAAACGAATAAAATTCCTATTTACACTAATTTACCAGCCAATCTTTAGATATAATTAGGCAGTAAACCATTTTTGTATGGCTTTAATTTGATATTACAAATAAAAAATTATGAGATAAACTTTTATCAAGTTTGGTCAAGAGAGTAACATTATATGAGTACCACCACTTTTCCCCCTTTCAATTAAAATGAAATAAAATACTAAATTTCATCTAAATAAAAAACATCAGCTTACTAAAAAACATTTAATAAGGAAGTGTGGTACCTATAAATTTTGTATTTATTTTAAGATTAATGAGTGCCCGGGCTGCCCCGTTTGTTAACACAGGACTGGTTTTATTGAACCGAAATTGTTCGTGCCTGGGTAAACAACTCATAGCTGTTGATTTAAAATGTTTGATCAACTCATCACGAGCAAGGTTTGTTTAATACTGATATAGAAGTTTAGAAAAGATTAATAATTTAAATTTTAAGATCATAAATAAAATTAAAAAGGATCAATATTCGATAAAATATTTTTCTGAAATAATTATCAAAAATTACATAATCGCTATGTATATAAAACTTAGGGATAATTTAAATTACATAAATACCTCAGAAAAAGAAGTTAATAGAGCTTCATTCGACCACTTACCTGAAAAATAAAAATATACATTATTAGAAAGAATGTAATTTGTATTTTATTATAGTAATTGAATAAATGACAGACAATTTTAATGCATGTATCAATATTCCAGTTGCCGTATAAATGGTTGCATAAAGTTTCACTTACGCAAGGCATCTGCATACTGCCCTCTGATGAAATTTGTGCTTAATGCAACGCATATAGAATAATTGCATAGTTAGAGTTACACATGCCTCATAATATAGACAGAAGGTATGAATAATTAAAATTATTCATAAAAAGAAAGAAACAAATTCACCATACATTTTATTAATATACACCACACACTACAAATTAATGTGTATTTAATAGTAATTTATAGATCCTGATAGCACACTTACTATTAAATGCATATGTACACACCTAGCAGTTGTAATAAATTAAAATGGAGTCATAAATAGTAAAATATAAATACAACTTTTTTGCTATGTTAATATGATTCAAGTTATCTACCTGCAATTGCATTAAGTCATAACACGATACGAGTTTTAGCGATTATAATTATATCTAAGACTTTTTTGCAACATATATGTTTCTTATGTAAATACCAATGTTCATTCAGCATGTAATGCAACTTCAATGATTCAATGAATTAAAAAGGTAAATAAAATTGTGTTAAATTCGTGAAATTTAACTATTGCCCAATTTAATGTAATAATTGTAAATAACTCACAATTTCATAATTAATTACTTTTA
>NW_027107501.1:1709330-1710901 GCF_000696795.3 Halyomorpha halys
GAAAAGTGGTGTAAAAACTAGTTCGTCTCAAGTCCTAACAATTATTTTTAAGGATTTATTAACTTCAAATAGTTATACATTATATAATAAAAAATTGTAATTAACGGCTCATAAATATTTAAATAAAAATATATTATATATTTTTTAAACAGTTTTATTTATAATTAGGTCTTGTCTTGAGGGAAAGAAACAATTGTGAAACAGGCAGATTTCCAGTGTACCTTTCAAAGGCGCAGATGCAAACGACTAAATATAACGGTTATATTTCATTCATTAATTAATTTATTTGTATTGCATAAAATCATAATAAGCAGCTTATGTACGTAAAAGCGATTTCGTCTGTTTTCGTGTAGAAGAGAAAAATAAAAGAACAGATATAATCTACAAGTGTTATAGTTATTACGATTGTAGGACGTGGCCGATTACGTTGATAGGACAACATTGTTGAAATCAGGGTTACGTAAAATATCTAAAGAATGATAAATGTACAAGAGAGAGAAAATATGAAAAAAAAAGAATCTCGCGACTGTCAGAACCCGGAAAAAGATAATTGATGCTATTACGTCGGACAGAACCAAATAGGCGTGTAAAATTAGCAGGTTATATTTAACTAATAACTAAAGAGGAATGTTCCGATTGAAGTGAACGTCCTCAGGGGCTAGATCGAAACATAGATGGGTGGATAACAAGTCTCATGCTGTGCCTAAGCTTTTGATAGCATCAGACCGTCTTTTTTTGGTAAGATATTTCTGTAGAAAAACTTAATGTAATTCAACATGAGAACTTGATAAACTACATTCGTAAAACAGTTATGTAAGCGATCATGGGACCGCATTCTTTTCAGACGCCTCGGGTGATAATCAGAAACCAAATGAGAAACAGGATTAAATTCAAGTAAAAAAACTAAGTAAAGGTAATTATAAGAACGTAATTTATATACAAGATAAAGAAAATTAAATTTTAAGTAAAAATAAAATTATCATCTATAAGTGTATTTATCTTATTTTTATTTACATTTAATTATCTTGATCTTGTACATAAATGACTTTTTTATTATTAATTCAACTTTATTTTATTATATCGATTATATTTTTATTTACACATGTCATATTTTATTTTTTTTATTTATTTATTTTTGTGAGTATTGTTATCAATAACATTGTTTTTTGTTCTTCATTTTTCCGCATACATAGTATGCATGAACACCTAGTACATTAATTATCCCCCTAATTGCGGCAGACTACATAATAACATTTCAATAAAAATAATTAATTATAGTAAAAGTAATTTAATAAAACAGTTATAATAAGTCGGATGTAAACGGCTATATTATAGCTAATAATTTTGATATTAAACATTTAGATTAATTAAAACATCAGGTTTTTTTTCCATCAACATGAACATCGATTTTAAACGATGTCGTGCTTCTTATCGATTTCTACTGATAATTAAAACATTAATTGATAAGTTTCCTACATTGGCATAGGTCTTACTACTTACTATCTGCTTCATCAGTGCTTTTTTACAGGGTATTTGCTACAACTTGTTGTGGAAGAGGAATAGAACAAAAT
>NW_027107501.1:1711283-1713066 GCF_000696795.3 Halyomorpha halys
GTCATCCATTGCTTTATTAGTTATAAAAACATTCAAAACAATTAAAACACAAACTGCAAGCAATTAACCTAACACGACAACAAATAAAATGGTGACGAGCTTAGCTGGTCTGTTGCGTGACGTCATTCTCCATTTAACAGACCTAGTAACAGACTCTGAACCATGTTATACGTTATATCGTTTTAACGTGGTAAAAGAAGAAAACATTTTGCTTTATTAGTTATAAAAACATTCAAAACTATACTAATACAATTAAAACACAAACTGAATCATTGTATGAGTTGAGTGGGGTTTGAAATAAAAAAAATTCTAAAAATGGCGTGAACATTATCCGTGATAACCTTTAAAACGTTGAATTATAATAAGTATTGGTCATAAATAGCGGCAGGAATAAAAACTCTAGGAGTGAGACTTTACCGCCAAAAATAATGAAATGGGAATTCTTTATCCAGACCCACCTGGGTAATCCTAGAATGAGGGCCGGAATTATTTTACCTTTGAAACATTCACTAACAACGCGTAAAGTGGTGCTATAAAAAAAAAACCTCAAGAAATTTAGTAGCTAAAACTGGGAATCGCTGTAATTTTATATGGTTAAAGGTTATTTTGAAATAAGTCATATTTTTTATGGGCTCCCGGACTGTAAGATCCTTAACACAATACTAGGGATATTCATGATGTCGTGTTCAATGTAAAATGTTTTAATATGTTAAATTTTATAAGTATAGGATTATGAGCACCCCTATTTAAAGTCATGTTAAATGTTAAATGCATAAGAGTTCCTAGTGGATTTTCTGAGCAACTTGTTTTATAACCTTTCCTTCCAAAACTCCATGTTAATCTTATTGTTTACTTCTACGTTTTCATTAAAGTAATTTATTACAACATGCCTAAATTGAGTGAAAAGTGGAAGTTGTGTAAAATTTTAGCTACTGAGTGTCCTGTTCATCTAACTTGTGAGGAAAGAGAATCAAGATGAGCTAATTGACAACTGTCATTACATTATTATTATTGTCATCCATTGCTTTATTAGTAATAAAAACATTCAAAAGAATACTAACATAATTAAAACACAAACTGCAAGCAAGAAACCTAACACAAATACGAATAAAATGGTGACGAGCTCAGCTGGTCTGTTGCGTGACGATATTCTCCATTTAACAGAGCTAGTAACAGACTCTCAACCATGTTACATGTTATATCGTTTTAATACGGTAAAAGAAGAAAACATTTCTCTATTTAACATAAGTCTTTCCATTTAACACACTTTAACATGTTAAACTAAAGATCATGGGTATTCATACTATATACTGAAGAACACGATTACCTGTTAAGCAAAGCTATATCATTGGGTAATCTTATTCAATAGATGATAAGGTGAATGGCGATAAGGGTTCAAATATAGGAGGGAAGCTCTAACGGTCTCGCCTGTATTTTTTGCCGATGCTACCTGGGGGAACTACTAGCAGCTGCTCCTAGCAGGTAGCCTGTAGTAGTTGGAGCAGTCTGCCCCGGCACGCTTATAACTTTCTCTTCACAAGCCAGTTCGAGATTCCTATTCGTCCCGCTCTACGCTTCTGCCGTGAAGAAAATATTAAAGTCAACCGAACTTTAAAAGAAGAGAAATAAAATAAAATATCCGAGTAAGTTCTTTATGTGCTGTCTGGATTACTCACCACTCTCAACTATGGGCAATTTTCCATTTGAATAAAACTGTTCCTAACGATCACTATACCTTCATGTTGATTAAATACGGTTTTGGGAAACCTTCCTTTCCGATAGA
>NW_027107501.1:1713715-1719773 GCF_000696795.3 Halyomorpha halys
GTAAGTTTGATTGTTGGAATAAACAAAAGTATATCAATAAAAAAAGGTTTATACATAAAAAAAAACCATCCAGTTATTTAAATCTAAACCTTGATTTTCATGAACCGTTTTAAAAAGTAAATTTACCGTATATGCTAAATCTATATAATGCAAATTTAAGAGACAAACGAAAAAAAAATACTACGTTTCGGCCCTTCATTCATTGGTCATTTTCAGACATATTCTGCTTCATTTCAGTTCCGTTATTAAATAAAATGTATTTAATAATTAAAAATGAGTAATATAGCTGGTTATATTATATTATAATATTGGTTATATGGTAATTATATTAAAATTTTTTACTTGCCATCATAATTTCAATTCTCATCGCCAGAACTATTGGTGACCCCAAGCAATAGTTTTTGCATTCAATGAAGTTCAATTTAGTTTCATACAACTCTCGAGAAATTTATTTTTGAGATAGAACGGGCAGTAGGATGATTCGAAATATATCTCAGCAAATAAATAAATAAAAAAAGTTAAAAGAAAGAAAATTTCGTGATTGTTAAATACTATGGCAGCCCTAACTTCTAACGTCACGTAGGGTCACACCTTTCACTCTCATTCCTTTCCCACAAACCAGTCGGAAAGTAAGAATAATAAACCAGTAAATTTTGTAGTTTAAAACAATCAATGTATTTTGGTTTATCAACAGACCATTTGTAATATAACGTTTAATTATATTGGAGGAAGAAAGTCCGGGTGGCAGTCAATAAAGGTATCAAAATAGCAACAAAAAACTATTTATTGTTAACCAGCGTTTCGCCTCACTTTGCAGGGCTTGTAAGAGTGATGTTCTGATGCCAACTGACAAATTGACCGCCACCCGGACTTCCAATCTACTTCATACGGTCTACTATCTTCTTCCAATATGTTTAACTATAGAAGCCATTATCAAATGAGATCTTAAAATTAATAATTGAGGAGTTTTATATCAAACGTCAATGTATCTACTTTTGGAAAATTATGGCTAAACAATTGATATGGGAGCATCTCATGAAAATAATTCAAATTTTTATTAAACATATTTATCTGTGACAACTTTTTGATAAGAAAAATTGTAGTATTTTTAAATAAACTGAATGTTTTCCCAGTGGATTTTTTATTTATAGAAAAATAACTATTTTAATAATTATAAACTTTACTATAGTTCAATTAATAATTATTGTAACTAAGGTCTCATTGTAATGCCTTCTTTTTGGCTACGATGTCTACAAAAAATTTAAAGTTCAAATTGTACAGGTAGATTTTGCATCCAAGCTCTTGATAGCGGTTTTGGTTAACTTACTTAAGAATATTCAGAACCTTTTTTATTTTATTTTTTATAATGATTTCTTCGTAGAAAGAAAGTAGTCCTTTAATAACTATTTTACCCTTTAAGAATACGCCTCTAAAGTTGTAGGTAAACTAAAACACTTAAGGAAGTTCCTACATTGAGTTTTGAAATCCTGTGTAAGCATGATGTAACCTTAACAATTAAACTAATTTTCGTTGATATATGAAATCGTTTATCGCATTAAAATCGTGTGACAAGTATCATATCTGTATTTCATTAATTTATTGATTACCTCTCAAGTCATTATAAATTATTAATGGAGCAACTAACTTACACGGAATTCATTCACATAGTTAAGCCACGTAAATTTAAAAAGGCTTAATCCTGATAAAACAACGAGCATATGAAAACATTTGCACGAAATTATTTCACACTTCAAATTCCATCCTTGACACCAATAATGCTAGTTTAGTTTTGGGGAAAACGAACTGTTAAAAATTGTGATAGAACAGCAAAAAGATTCTGAACTGAACTTGAAATGTTTAGTTATAAATATTTAGTAATGAAATAAGTTAAAGCAAGTTTTAATTTTTTAGTGCCTCAAATATTAAGTAATAAATTAGCAAAATCCATCCTTCAGAATTTGAATGTTCACTCATAAAATTATTTTAGCATTCAAATAAAAAATCTAGAATCTAAGGCAAAAATAAATAAATAAAAACATAAAAAAGAATAAAAACAGAAGTATGTAACAAGTAAAAAGAAATCTTAATCAAGTTACTATTTAAATACACCTATTAACAGCTGAAAAATAAAATAGATTTATGAGATGATAACAGTACAGCATTAGGTGTCATAAATTTGATTGGTGAAATAAACAAAAGTATACTGATAAATAATTTTATATGTAATGTACATACAAACGTTCCACTATCAGAATCTAAATCTTGATTTTCACGAACTGTTTTAAAAAATAAATTTAGCATATATGCTAAATGTATATTATGGAAATTTATGAGACTAATGAAAAAAAAAATTGCACACATACAGTTATTTAATTTTAAGTAAAAATTTGTATCAATATTTAAATATATTACCAATCTAATATAATTAAAACTTCAATATAATGTTTAAATGAATGATGAAAATTCGTTGCTAGTAAAGAACTGAACAATTCTTTATTATTAGTAATTTTAAAAAAACGGATAAATGTCTAAATGATGAATAACTCTTCAGTTAAAACTATTCAGGAAAAATAAAATAAATAAATTATAAAAATAATCAGATCTAGTCTATTCGAGTTTCGGTAGAGAAAGTAGTAATTGATATCATTACTTATATTTATTTAGTGCTATTAAATTAAATATATCTATAAGAAAAAAAATACGTATAGATATAACTTTTTTTAGTATACAATTATTTTAATTTTGATAAATTTATAACAATTATTTTCATTAAATGGAAAATTCATTAGTTATAACAAAATGATGGGTATAAAGTTCCCAAATAAATGGTATCACTTTACTATCTATTGATAAGATACGTATTCAACAGTTATATAAATATTTTGATGAGATGTCAAGGGCGTTCTTTTAAAATCTACGTAAACAGATCGAGCCCACTTTTTTTTTTTTTTAAAAAAAGATTGCATTTTATTTTGAAATAAAATGAAATCGTACAGATCTGAAACAATTTAACGCAATTTTAAATAAATTTAAAAACCATTTTATGGAGATTGAATTTCCGTTGGAGAACGGAACGCAGTCCAGGATCCGCGGTGACGGCGGTAGTGACAGCCACTACCAGCGTGAAACTGAGACATTTACTGTTGTTAGAGTTCCGCTATAGCATAAGGATTTACTTGATAGTTGGTAGTGCTATTAACTATATGCGACATGTACATACACGCCAATGAACTGTCACTATTAATAACCTCACACCAGCCTTATATTTTACAAATACTTTATGAACTAGTTATTTTTTGTTTTTAACAATAAGATTTAATCACTTATTCACCGGGTTGATAGCAAGGATAGGTTCCCTACTGTCACATATTTTCACTATTAAGGTATTATAAGTCAGATAGCTGTTACGTCGAAATAAGCTATTTTGCGCTGGGAATTTAGTAAAGTAGAAAAATATGATTTACGATATACTTATTCGTTTGAAAGATTTTATCCAAGGTTGTTGTTCGTAAGTTGGAAATGTTGATTCTTCGAGAGTTTACAGGAGTTTCATAACTCAAAAAGTGTTAGTAATTACAACTCCATTAGTTTTTCATAAAAAAATTTTGATAGCTGTTCTTCCATTATTTTAAATATTTAGGTATTTTACCACAACGGTAAAAATATAGTGCAGTAATTTAACATGGCCCTTCCCAGGAAATAATTATTGAAATCAACAGAATCATTTATCCAGTACATATCCATCAATCACAATAAAATTATTACATGAAAGACATACAAGGCCATAATAAAGGAAGTCCAGTCAGTTTTTCTCCAGGCGCAAATACAATATTGCGTATGCAAAACATACTGATGGAAAATTCTAAAACATAATCAAGGAGAATTTTTTTTTACCGCCATTTAGACCGTTTCTAAATGGCGGTAAAAAAAATCCCTCATTAATTATATATATCTCCAAGAGCCTCAGAATGCGCTCGGGGATCCTAGGTCAAGAGTATAAATATTTTATTATTCTTTTATTTTTTATAATTTTGGTATGAATGGGACCATATATCATTAATACTTAATGCCCAAGTTGTAGCAGATAGTAGTACTATTTTAATATAAATTATATAATATGTAATAAATTAATATTAAAAAACAAAATATCATATGCTCGACAACTATCCTTCTAGAAAATATAATTAAACATTTGAAAATCATATCAGATTAAAAATCTAAAAAAAATACAGAAAAATATACCGTTCATCTAAACAATATGTACATCAAATTAAAGCTAGAGACTCAAAAAAATAAAGTTTATTCTCACAAATGACCTCTTGTAAGAATAAACTTATTTTTTTTTTTTTTAAATATTTAAATTAAAATTCATAAAACCATAAAATAAATAAAAATAAATTGATAAAACAGTAACATCAAATACACCTCTTTTATGACCACTATTAAAGTTAACATCAAACAAAAAGCCTACAGATTACATAACACTGAGCAATAACAAAAAAAACAAACGTCACGCCCCATTAAATTAATACTCCGACAATGAACAAACATATCTCAGATTTTTCAGACAATAAAACTAGATTGGACACATTGTCATAAAGATTAGCCGTTTCAAGAGATGAAGTGATGTATAGAAGCGGCAACCGGAGGTAATTGCTAACCGTATGGAAATGACAACTCAATAGAATAATGCGGGCCATATAATGAACTCTGATAAAACACAAGTCCCTCATGTCCCGGCCATCTGTCCCCTCCATGAGCCATTTTCGCGAAGCTATAACATACTATGGGAAAACACATCATGTAGGTTATCCGTCCGGCAGAGAGATTACCATAGGCAACTTTTCGACGCCTGGAAGTTTGGGCCGGAAGCCAGATGTGTGGATCTTCTATTCATCAAATCCAGACCAACTCCGGGGGGGGCGGTGCACCGCTGGAAATATTGTTCCTACTGGCCATCTATCAATCTTGATTAAATATCCGACCTGACGCGCGTCAACCGCTATCGATCATGTTTCTTCAAATGGAATTAAAATGTATAACGTTTCATAAGTGATTAACGACAAGTTTTCATTATGTGAAAAAGTTCAAATTTTTCTTTAACAACCAAAAACTACAAATCGTAACAATTGGAAAAAGTGGTTAAAACATCTTTTCAAAGGCCAACGATACAATATCCGAAGTCTCGGTTATATCACTGCTTCAGAAAGAAAGCTTACAATAACAATATTATTATACTTTTTACTTTCACATATCTACATATGGAATCTACAGCAAGGAAACTAATACTCAGTTCAAATAACCGAGTTTCACACAAATTGGTCTGTGTGTCTGGAGTTTGCCTAGCTCAAAAACTAAAAGTCGTGAAAGATTGAAATTACATATTTAAGCGTATGCCTGGGAGGTGACAGCCACTTTTTCGCTAAAATGCACTGACCGAAGTGCCGTTTTATAGAATTTTTTTTTCGATTTACTCCAAAACAATTTTAATTAACCTCGGCATGTCAATGTAAAATTAAATGTGTTAAGTTAAATACCGCTTGTTTTTAACCTTGCTTTCTCTTCCATTCCTGACAATCTTCCGAGGCGCCTGAAAAGAAGATGGCCAGGAGATCCCTAACTAAACACCATTAGAGTGCTATGGATATTTTCTCTACACGCCTGTATCACTCCATTATAAACCTTCATCAAATTTACTGGATGTATCATTATGTACAGTTGTAAATTTCAATAAAGATATAAAAAAAAATAATTAAATCACGATCCTTCAATAACTAGATGTGAAAAAAAATCAACAAATGAAATTATTATAGCTAAAAAAAAAATTAAAATAGTAGATTCACGATAATAATTTAAAATAGTGTACATTGATGTACATTCCGTTTTACTGAATTAGAGGAATGTCTTTAACCTTCAAGAAGGGTTCGGTTCTAGGAGCCCTTTTGACCTCAAAGGTCTCTTGGGGGGCTGCAAGTTCTTGTGCTGGACTGATTATGAGAAGGGTCATCCAGGTTCCCACATGAACATTAGGTGTCTGTGTGATTCACTATTGAGGGGT
>NW_027107501.1:1720442-1724753 GCF_000696795.3 Halyomorpha halys
CAGGATAACTTTTTCTATTTTTCATTTTTAACCACGATAATAAGTTTGTTTTAGACGTAAGCCCAAGTGCATAAATCTATAATAATATTTATTTTTATTTCACTATAAAAATGAATGTAATAATTTTTATCGATACTAAAAAATATCAGCAGAAACATATTTCTTCCGAAGCATATGCCAAGAATTCATTCATAAATATAACATTAAAGAAAAAATGTCTAAGTAACCTGATTTAACGAAGGACAGCAAAAATTAAAATTACCGAATGTATAATAAATAATAAAAAAAAAATAAAAAATAACTGAATCCAAAATGTACTTCATAGAGAACTGAATACAATTAACTTTAATGCGTAATCATTATATCAAAGCGGAACCCCTTATTACACGAGGAAAAAAGGCGCTCATGGTAATTTTCACTGGCAAATTGCTTTAAACTCCTTGGTCAATAAAATACTACACGTGGTATTTATACACAGGGAAATGTTAAAGTAAAATACCAACAACAAATTAACAACGTGTGAAAAATTAAATTTATGACAAATTTTTCACAGAACATGTAATCATCTAATTGCAAAAAAAAAAAATTCAATAATGCTGAAGTTTGCATATACATAGCAGAAAGTTTACCAGCATAAATAAACATACATTTAACTCTCACTTTTATTAGCCACACGCAAACATAAAGAATATATTTAAAAATCCATGGACCAATTATGATGAAAAAATAATGTCAATATACCAAAATATTAATTTAGTAATCACAATCATGCCACTGGTAAATTATTGGTGATGAATAATTTATGAGCCTTGATCACGGCATTAATCATGGAAGCTTTATTCTTTTACTGACGAAATTAATCCGTCCAAAATTTAACTAAAGATTTGTGTTTATCATTATAATGATTAATTATCAATTAAATGATCGATATTAGATGTCGGCTAAGATAAAAACCATAAGAATAAATAATAATAACTTAAGATTCCTATAATAATAGTAATTACTAGAGTCACACAAGAAAATTTAATAAACAGTGGTTCTAATATTTTATTTTAAAATGAGGTGTAGATAGTTGACCGTAAATTAATAAATGGAGAAGATGGTTATACTACAAAACTTATTTATTCCTGCCGACGTTTCGACCTGGATTTCAGGTCTTCTTCGGGGCTATAAAACAAAGATAAATAACAACCATCATTCAGAGAAACATAAAAATAAAGAGAAATAATAAACAAACAAATTTGAAAACATACATAACAGTGAATTGAAAATAAAAAAATATATATATTAATATCCATGGAATTAGATAGTAGCAGATTAATAACTATGCCAAACAAGGCCTGTGTACAGTAGTAGATATAAATCGTAAAGCACTAATTATGACTTGCTAATATGGAAGAATTGAATTGAAAAAAAAAAAAAAGCAATTAGTTTTTACTTCCCTCTATCCTTATTTAATACTTTCAGAACAAGCCAACTATTTCAACAAGAAGTACTTCCACCAAGACTAATAATTAAACAAACTTAAACTACACGCGACGCCAATTTAAACTAGACGTAACAACTTTCATTCCGCTATCTAAAAATAATACGACCTATATTTGTCTTAATGCAAGGCTGGAGGTTGCAATATCTTACTCTAAGTGAAATAGCCTATAGCTGAATATCTGCTTAGAAAATTAAATTTAGATAATAAATTGTAAGGGGAGAGTAAAAAATGAATGATATACCCTCATACGTTATTTATTTATCACACGGAATTTCTTTTTTGTAAGAATATTATGAAATGTTTACTTGGGTTTTTTAAAAATATTTAGTATCAAGTGAGCACATGACTGAGAGCGAATTGATGATGTTTTAAAGTCAATTAAAAAATTTCCATTATAAAATATCTACGATTGCGTATTACACTTAACCCAGAATTAAACGTGAAAGTTAAAAAGAACTAAATTAAAAAAAAAAAATACGTTTTCTTATGGAAGACTTATAGCAGGTTAAATTTAGTGTATAAGAAACAAAACCATACACAGGTTCACATAAACTAAGCATAATAAAGATGACGATTTCATGATGAATTTCAATAACAACAAAGAAGTAACATAAAGCAGTTATGGATACTAAACTTCCTTACGCCTGACCTGTCAAATACGTCTTCCGGTAACCCATAAGCGATTTGTTGTAGGCTCAGTGCCTATTAATTACGCACTTAGTAGAAAAAAAAACTTAAAATCCCTAATGGAATGTAAATGTATGAGTTAGTACATAAGTATTTCTTTAAGAAACATGCCTAATTCTATACAGTTATAATATTATAATTTTTATATATAAAAATGATTGAGCGTAACTGAATATGAAGACAATCGGTGCAATAAAAAAGGAACAAAAATATTTATTTGTTGACGTTTCTCTCCATTTTGCAGGGCTTCAACACGATCACCCAGCAAACTGGGACAAAACGTCGGAAAATAAATAGTTGATAACCATTTTTTGTTCCTTTTTGACCGCACCCCCAAAATATTCTTTATATTACAATTTTATATGGACACGAAGAGAAAAAAGCAATGCATCAAGAAAGGCTGCGACTTAATGTACAATGCAACTTCATTTCGAAAAATCGGTTGTCATCAGTAACTGGAACGGTAAGGAAAAGTCATAGATGTCTCCAACGTCAGTTACTTTCATAACTGCCTTTATGATGGGCCAGCGAGTGACGGAAGTTTCATTGATGCGCTTCCGCCAGCTGCGCCGGAAGCCAGCGAAAAAGACCACTCAAGTGGCCAACGGATTTTTGGCCACAGTTCAAATTTCGTTTTTCTTTACCGACACGTACTACATATGTTATGTTAAGTAAAACAATATATAACACTGGAGGTAGGTATCTCTAGTACAAATGAGTTACAATATTAATACGTCGATATCATTCATTACTTAATTAAATGAATTAATTGAAACATTTCAATTGTCTTATGATGCCGTTTTCTCGAAGTAAGTATTCAACCTTGAATTTGAATGAGGTTTACAGTTACAGTACGTATGAAGTATAAATGAATCGATGTTCGCATATGTAAATTCGAAAATTTACATTAAAAATGTATATTTTTAAATTAAAAAATTATTAATAATTGAAAATGGTTAACAGAAAAGAAACAGGTAATATGGAACCCCTCAATATTTCGATCCAATGATGTCCCCAAGTTGTCCTCTTAAGTAGTGCCTTAAGTTTTAGTTGTTTGAATGAACCTGTTGAGATCAGAGGGATTCCAAATTGATACCTCAAAAATTTTCGTGAGGTAAGTATCGTGATACTATAATTTCCGTGAACAATCTGGTATTAGTAGTTATCTATTTTTTTATTGTGTTTTTGTAATAATATAGTTCCACTATCATTTCTATAAAACGACGTTTTTGTTTCTCTTCAAAATGGCTATGTTTTTAAGGTAGAAACCCCCTTCCTCTTTCAAAATGTATTTTTGTATTTTTCTCTCTGGGTTAGTTAACGGCCTTTCTACTTCTAGCCTTTTATTTTCTATTAATTTTATAGCAATGATATATCCCTCGCCTCGACGTTTCGAACCGTCCCTTCATCTTCAGGTATTTTCTGTTTATCATCATAGTAAAATCTTTTGATCATTATTTATATCTATATTTTTAAATTATTAATTATTAACATTTATTAAATATTCCTTTAAATATAAACTCAGGTATACATTACTAGTATTTTTAAAATATTTTAATTTAAAATAGGTAGTAGTCCATATTACTCCTTAAACTATACAATCCAGCTTTTGATTTATTTAATGCAATAAAGAATTATGATTTTTTGATACCTGAAAACTAAAAAAAAAAACCTGCAATATATTTAATGAGTTTGGAAAAACACCAAGACCATAAATTTATAGATAAGCCCAATAAGAGAGCTATGTTCTTCAAAAAACAGAATTTTCATATCACTACCTCCTTCACTTTTCAAGATCCGGTCAAAGGAAAAAAAAATTCATATAGCCGTGTTCAATTCTCAGAATCGTTCAACTGGAGAAGGAGAAAAAACATGTTTAAGATTCCACAGCTGTTGGAGAAAAAAGGAATTTAATATGTATCGAACAGAAAACGAATACCAAAGTCATTTAAGAGGCAAGAAAATGTTAAATATAGTCGAGAAAACTTATCAATATGTTTGTAGTCGGACGAGGCAGGCAAAATACCACCGCCCGTTTTTATCTTCCTTATCGCTTTCCTCCAATACCCTCACGGCCCCATAACTTCTCCGCTCTCCGTTCACTGCACGGTCCCTCGTAATTTAATACTATCTTC
>NW_027107501.1:1725496-1726717 GCF_000696795.3 Halyomorpha halys
GAACTACAAGGAAACCAGGCAACTGCAGTGCAGTTAATATTGGGTTTACGGCTTCGTAACCATTGATTTGTGCAAAAGCAATAAAAGTTCTTGACTTCAAATTAGCCTTCACACAGACTTCTCGAGTTACTGATGCGGAAATTGTTTGTGTATACTTCGGTTAGCCATGTAGAGTCAAACCACAATATTAATTTTTTTTTAACTATCAAAAATAATAGGGATACCAACGAAAGGTGTTTCCCAAGTACTTAATAAGTGAGGAGGTAGACCATGACGTTGTGAGAAAGCCAAAATGGCGAAGCAGCTTTTTGTATTTTGTTTTTTTCGGTTTCGTTGCATTTGTTTATATCGAAAACACGTTTAAAATAATATTTAATTCGAATCAAAGATTAATATTAATTATTATTATATAAAAAAAAATCATTTGTGTTTTTTCAAGTGTTTTTTTTTTAAAAATATATGGAGAGCTTTGGCCATGTTGGTGTTATAGGATAAGGGCTACTCCTATAAATACCTATCTACTCCACCCATGGATTCATATTCATGGATGCCCATGTTTAGAAACAGTAGTTGAAAATCCGAACAACTTTGGCTAACGATTTCGCAAAATTAACAAACAATCGACCAATTAATTAACCATTCCCATCTCGACCGAAATACAGAGTACTTCAATTGGCTAAATAAGGATCTAATTAGAACGAAAATATACAGCGTAACCGCTCCTAAATGGGGGGAATTAAAGAAAGAAGGCGAAAAGGTTATCTCGTTACTGCCTGCTGCCTCTCCGAAAGGAAACGCCTACGTTCTTCTCAACGCCTACTTCACAATTCTCAATGTTTCCATTTTAAGATTGACAAAAGGTTTCCCTTCTTGAGCCGGACCGCTTGTGGCGTAACATTTGGAATGGTGATAAATCGTCGTTGAACAAAGCCATAATATACAACAATAACTTATTCCGATGTATCATTACTACTGTACGAGCTAGTAGGCTAGATTTATAAGATCTCTCTATATCAGTACTCCACTATTGATGTCGACCACAGGCTATACTGTTAGGCGTAAATTATTACACCAGATATAGCCAGCAAGGAATCACTTTACTTAAAGTGATTTTTTAAAAAAATAGGTCATACAGAATACATGACTTGCGATGAAATATTTTTCACGTTTTATAATATTGAATAAAAAACTGTTCTTATATTTAAAACAATCCACAGGCCA
>NW_027107501.1:1728082-1730333 GCF_000696795.3 Halyomorpha halys
ATAATTCTAGTACAAGCATTTGTTACTCAAAACGAAGATTAATGGACTTGCACTACTCTGACTTTAGAATCCTCAATTAATTACCATGTTTATTAATGATTTATTTTTAGAAAACACGCGGCGATAAAGATTAACTTTGATAAAGGACAGTATTTTCTGAGAAAGTGATAAATAATGATGCATAGTCATCAGAATGAACTGATTGTCATTTGTCATTATAGGGAATCATTGAACGCTTAGAAACCGTCTCGTGAATATTTTTTTTCTTTTTTAAATAATTTATTTATTGTTATTTACAACTGTATATACATATATACAACATGTAAATTTTGTTGTAGGTGATAGCGACATGTGGAGAATATACCCATTGATAGAACTCCAATAACCTTTCTAGAGGAGAAGATCTCGAGGTCATCTTCTTTTCAGACGCCTATGAGGATTTGTAGGTACTGAAGGAGAAGCCAAGTTAGAAACAAGTGGATTTGGGTGGTTGGGAAGTTTATTATGGAAGGATTGGTATCTGTTTCTGGCCAAATCGGCAATATATGAGACATCGAGGTCCTGATGGATGACTTGATTCCTGACAAAGTAAGGAGCATTAAGGATTTTGGACTGTAAGGATTGGATTCGGGAGGAATTGGATGGTTTAGTGGAGCCCCAAAGCTCAACTCCGTAAGTCGATTTTGGCCTTATTACAGTCATGCTTTTGTAATGAATTGACAGTTTAGACCGTTTGCCTAGTAAATGTTGTAATAGTCAGGATCGACGAGCAGTCTCCTGTCTTTTTAGTCTTCGTGAAAATTTATAATAAAATAAAAACATTAACGTAATGTTTGGAGTTCAACAATACAAAATAAAAAAATACACTACAATTTTGATATAAACTTAATTTATTACTTTTTAAATTAAATAAAGTTAATTAATAAAGGAGCATAAATAAAAATTTAAATATTTGAGTTATTTAAGTTCCACAAATATTAATATTCAAATTCTAAAATATTTGTTGAATTGGAAAACAAGGCGGAAATAATTGCGGAGTGACCATGTATCTTATCATTCTCTTACAGCAATATACACTTCGCTTACACTATGCAATATACATGGACATAAGATAAAAAGTAGCAGGCCATAAAGTTGTTTCATAATGCTGCTTTGTTAATGAATGCAAATATTAACAACCTGTTTTGTAAACCTGTCTGTCGGAGGTAAAGGACACATTTTTATTTATCTGTTTTCTGTTTCAGCTTTATCCAGAGGCACAGATGATTTCCTAAACCAATTTTGAGAGTTGTCACAGATTTAAAAAAAAAAAAAGTATATATATTTTATGGTTTAAAAAAACTGTTTTGAGGCAAAAAAAAAAGTTTCTCACAATTGACTTCGTTTAACTTAGGCTTCGGTTTTATAAAATCGGTTCATAACTGCATTCTTTATTGGAAAGATGAAATGAAAGAATATAGACTGCTTATACATTTCAATTAACAAAGAATATTAATATTTTTAAAAGCATTTGGTTGCAATAAATAAAAAAATTACTCAAATTCTTAACATGATAGATATTTGTTTTCAATTATTTTCTTATATTACAGTTTAATATTCAATTTCATAATACATGTGAAATGCTTTAGATGCCAATGCTAATCTCAAGTGTATGATGAAAAAAAAACAACAATGATATAACATTTATTTTTGCCTTATCGGTTAACAAGTTTTATTGAAGTACTGATTTTTTTTAATTAAATTAAATGTCATGAGAAAATTTCTAGTTACAGTTCATCAGCAAAATCGGATAATCTTTATGAAAATAATAAATACACTAGGTTCTAAATAATCGTATTTCAAAATTTTTATTATACCAGAACAACTTTTTTTTAAAATGATAGTCATTGAAAATTTACTGATATACAAATCAAATAAAGCATAACTTTCTAAAAAGCACCACCATATTTTAACTGTTGAACTCGTGTAAAATACAGATTTCACTTGCAGGAAAGTTATTTTAAACTGTAATAAAAGTAAGTCGACAAAGTCCCTTGCTTAAAGCACCCTTTTTGGAGCTTAGTAAGTAGCTTTTACCACAAAGCTACCTAAGCACCTCTGTAATGCCGGATGGTAAAAAGTTTCTTTTATCAGAAGAAATGCACATATAAATAAATACATTTTTTAATAATTTTCTCATCCATCGCATTGATTTAGTAAGATTGTAACTAAGAAAATAGGGAAATTGTGTTTTTTTTTACATAAAAAAAAA
>NW_027107501.1:1731088-1738621 GCF_000696795.3 Halyomorpha halys
GTTATAATTTAAAAAGAAGGCGATGTGCTTTTGAAAATTTAAACACTGATATAACTTTAATTTCCTCATCTGTGAGAGCTTCTGATAAATTTAGGGTTAGTCTTATCCTGTTTATTGTTGGCAAATAGTGAGTACACTCTTCAAAAATATGTCTAATCGTATGGACTGACAATATTTGCACGTTGGATGTGGCAGTTTTCTGATCAGGTGAGAGTGCATGATGAGAGTATGACCTATTCCCAAGCGGGTTAGAGCAACTTCCTCCCCGCGGCTGTTGCGGTAGGATGTCGACCATGGTTTTACTGATCTTTTGATTCCTTTGTTAATTTAATAGGTAACAATTTAAAATAACAAAGACTACAGAAATCATTTTGAGTATTCATTTCAAATGATTGATCCAAAATAATAGTTTATTTAAAATAATTATAGTAAATAACAATTTTTTTAGAATAGCATAATGATTTTTAAATCATAATTAATAATTTTCGAATTATAGAAATAAATTTGAAAATAATATATTTCGAAATCGAAGATTTTTCAATTTAATTCATGAAATGTTTCGTTGTTTTTACCAATTATTTATATAATAACGGAAAACTAATAAGATGGTATTTCTTAACTCATTTCATTCGTTTGTTTTATGAACTTTTTTTTTTTCAACAGATCTTGAGAACTTTTTTCTGGTGGGAGGAGGGGGAAATAATAGTAGAACCGACCATCACCCTAAGAAATGAGCAAATATTACAGTTTTGCAAAATAAAAAAGAACATGTGGTCTTAAATTGACAGACAGAGTGGATATTTAGAAAAAAATATAACTTTAATGAGACATTTTTCAACATACTAAAGGAAATAATTTAAATAACTGTTAACTATTGCCTACTCTATCGATTTAATTTACACTATCTACAAACCAGATTCCTAAGACCAAAAAATAAATAAATAAGAATTAAATAGACCAGATTCGTTTCATTATGATGTATTTTAATTATTATTATCATAATTAAATTATATCAGAAACATAATAAAAGAATATTTGTAAAGTATTGAAAGGAAAAGTGAAAAGGTGCTAATAAATTTGTAAAGACGTTGAGTTGTGAAGAGCTAGGGAAGTGGCAGAAGGTATAGAGGAGCCCGAGGATCAATACTCCAGCCTAGCCTCTCTTCAGAGAGTTAATCTCTTTCTAAACATTCCTCTAGCCTTTTCCTTCAAGGTTCGAGGCGATTTTCCTCCTTTAGATGGAATTAATTAACACTGAGTAAGAATTAATTAACATGGGCTTAATTATTTCTTTAATTAATGGCTACCTTATCATAATGAAAACGAAATACGAAAATTAGGCGAGTATGAAATCATATATATAAGACTAGAACCCAGATGGGTACATTATTCTTTAGGAACAAATTATTCATAAATTAAATCACAATAATTAAATTTTTTTCTTAACTTTATATGTAAGTTATAAAGCACTCATGTACTATTGTTATTTAATAATTTAAACAACTTTTAATATTTACTACACTAAAAAGTGATTATATTTCAAGTTTCAAATACTAAGTCTATTAAAAAAAAAAAATCATGTCGATGTCATTTTCTAAACTCGAGCTAAAGCAGTCTGAGAGCCAACCATCCAACTAAACCAATCTCCGGTAAAACTAAGATAAGTACAACTTTGTCAAAGAGTTTAGTAAAACTCCGGTAACTTAGCGACCTGTTTCTGGTCTAGTGTCACCATGTGTTAACCAAGTTACCAAGGCTACCTAAAACTGAAATAATTATCGGTAGATCGCCCTATTGTTCTCGAATTTAAATTAAATATTGGTTGACCTTCATAATTATTATGTTTTACTGTTTTTTTCTCTCCATTACTAACGCACAGCTAAAGTAACATTTATCACAAAAATAGACCAATTTTTAATTAGTAAACCATAATTTATTAGAACGAATAATCCTTTCTTCATTAAGCAACTAATTTTTTTAAGTCTTTGTCGTCTGTCAAATTTTGATCGAATCCATTTTATTGAATTTGATAAAATCAATAATACAATAAACCTTCATGACACAACAGATCCACCTGGAACTATGGAAGTATGCCTCCCTACTTAGACATAGATTTGTTCTAATTCTCAGTTAAACCGGCTATCATTGGCCGGTAAAGTTTACCGCCAAATCTAAAGGTTAGCTTTTCTGGTGCAACGGATAATTATTGATTTCACTCGAGATTTAAGAAATAGTAGTTTAAACTGTGATGGTGCACCCAGTTTAATTTTATTTTCTTAGATCTAGTAACCACTCGATGAAGCGATACGTCAATCTTTTTCTAATTAGAGTGACAAAAACATTTTTAATAAACTTCAGATAGACTATTTTGTCCAGAAAGCCGTGTGGCTAATTGGGTAGCTAGGAGTTACACCATGATTGATGTAGGGTAGTTTAACATGATCAAAATTTATTTGTAGTATTAATTAAAAAAAAGAGTTGCACCACTTAAGCTTAAAAAGGGCTCTATGATGGTTAATATGGTCAGGACGGAAAGCTCTCCTATCATTATAAATAATAATTTTATGCCATTAGTTAATTTTTTGTTCTTGTGTCGACTATTAAAGTAATTACAAAAAAAAAAAAACAACTTCAAATCATAATAGTAACCAACACTTTCTAAAAAGCCTATATATATATATCTTTATCTGTAATATTCAGCAAAAATGCATAACCATCAAGGCGTCGCATCTTTTACAGCTGAGAGCTTTTTATGATTACATTTAAAAACAATCTGTGAATGTCAATTCAAATGATTTAAAACATTTGCGGTTAATGCTCAATACAATGTACGTTCTATTGAAAATAGACCTCAAGCTTCGCTAGTAAATCTGTCATAAAATTCTTTGAGCTCCATTATAATTCCAATATTATCGCTGACAATTTGTTTCCAACTTTCTCAGACAGTAAATTAGAGGAGTGGAAGCCGACTGGGGTACGTGAATGACGCAGAGCCGACCTCAACTACCGGGGACCCAGGTATAAATCCCCAACCTTTCTATTATCTCTTGGGGTGGTTAGTCCCGAGGTAAAGGGCTATTGTCCCGACAATTGTATTTACGGAAAAGTTCTTGCTTGCCATGAAACATCCAATCATAACTTTAAATTTGTAATATATTTCCGGCTTAAATAAAAATAAAAACATTAAAAAATAAAATAAAATATCTGCTGCAGTCATTAGTTAGCTAAATCGAGCAATATTTAAAAAGCGTCTGAAATTAGGAAACGCCAAGAAACTTTTTACTCCCGCCCTCCGTGTTAGCCTTATCTGACTTCTGAAACAGATAATTATAGCGAGTAGGTTGGTCGATGTACGACATGTCACAATTTCACAAGAGGAGAGATCGTAACATAAAAAAGCAATCCTTCCCTGCCGTACCCGCCCTACTAAAACCCCCAGATAGCGAAGATCCTATATCACTTTTAAAATATTTGCTTAAGACAGGAAGAGGAGACTTTAAGATAGTTAAATTCAGTAATATTTAAAAGTAACCTAAAATTGGAAGTTAATTTAATCTAAAAATTCATATTTTAGAAATTTTTGAGATGCAAGTAACGATAAAGCCTATAGTTTATGATCTTGCCTCCTCTTCCATTCCTGACAATCCTCCGAGGAGCCTGAAAAGAAGATGGCCACGAGACCTGCTAATGTAAAACGTCATTAGAGTGCTACCAATGGGTAGTTTTTCCACATGCCGGTAACAGTGTAATTTAAATGAGATCAAATTAATTAAATTTATTATAACGTACAGTTATAAATAGGAATAAATAAATAAATAAATAAAAAAAATTTGACCAAGAGTTCAGTATAACTCCTGTTATGTAATAACAGTATAACTTGGCGACCTATCGAAGATCTGCAGTTTTGTTAATCAGATTACTAAGAAAATATAGAATAACTAGACATGTAAGAAGATAATATGGGTACATAAATAATATTGGAGAAAATCTATAGTATCATATTACAAAAATATTGACACTGTATGGGAATCTAGTAATATTAAAATTTAGAATAAAATGAAACAAAACAAAAATTATAAAGAAAAACATATATTTCCGGCTTAAATAAAAAAAAAAAATATATAAAAATATCTGCTGCGGTCACTAGTTAGCTAAATCGAGCAATATTTAAAAAGTGTCTGAAATTAGGAAACGCCGCGAAACTTTTTACTCCCGCCCTCCGTGGCAGCCTTATCTGACTTTTGAAATAGACAATTATAGCGAGAAGGTTGGTCGATGTTCGACAAGAAGCCGTCTATATATGAAATACAGTCGATAGAGATCAGGTGGTCTCTGATTCGAACTTCTACCCTATTTTTTCTCCTTTATTTATTTATCAAATTTTATTAATATTTTATTGTTATCCATTGTTTTATATTTATAAAAATAGGAACTGGTTATTTATCTCAAACATGGACAATTAAAACATATCTTAAGGAAGAAGTAATACGAAAATTTGAGAAGAAGGGATATAAAAAAAAAGAGGAGAAAAAGAAATAAAACCTAAAAAAAAAAAACGTACCGACTTGTTTTAATTGTCCATGTTATAGATAAATAACGACGTTAGTAAGTTGTGTTCACCACATGTTATTATCGCCATATTTTCTAATTACTTCTTTTGTCTTATATAACTTTATATCGTATTTCTTTCATAACATAGTTGACCGTGGATATTATGTATGACGAGATGGTTGGGATGCGGTCAGTAAATAACACAAATAAGTTGAAAGAACTTAAGTGTCAACGTTTCGGCCAGAGCTTCTAGCCTCATCAGGGCTAAGAACAATGACGTTTTATGTTTTAAAATATAGAATTTATTTATTAAGATATCTCCTTTAATTCTTCATCAAATTCATTACTAATTTATACTAATATTAATTTATATGATCTAATTCATTAATATCCCTAATTAACGGAGATTTCTTTTTTTTATCATTTTTTATTTGTTCCTTTGTTGTTATCTTGCTCTTTGTCCTTAGCCCTGATGAAGGCTAGAAACTCTGGCCGAAACGATAGCACTATTAAAGAAGTTCTTTCAACTTATTCGTGTTATTTACTAACCACACCCCCAACCATCTTTTCTTTCAATTTTCATTTTTTTTTCCTTTTCTTCATTTCTTTCATGTTAGTATTTTACTTACATATTTCATTAATTACATATATTTTTTTTCTCATTTTTTCATAACTTTAATTTTAAATAATTATTATGGAAATAAAATATAAAGTTATATATATAATCCAAAAGATTAAAGAAATATCTTTTGGATTATATATGTATATATAACTTTATATTTTATTTCTTCAATCCTGTTATTTTACTTACATATTTGATTACCTACACATACGTTTTATTTCCCATTTTTTCATCACTTTATTTTATATAATTGTCACTTTTGTACATATGTTTACTAACTAGATTTTCGCATCTATTTAGTTATTTGTTCTTTGCTCTTACTCAATTTTAATATTACTCTTCTCATACAACCTTTATCTTCTAATAACATTTGGACTATAAATGTCTTTCAACACTATGTATATATATTGCTTGTTAGTTAGTTTCTTACTTTCTAATCATTTAGTATATCCTTTTATTCATTATAGTTGTTATCTTTTTTTTTTTCTTAGTCCAGATGAAGGCTTAGAATTCTGGCCGAAACGAAATATGAATATGATTTATAGCATCTGATTTTTCCATACCTTGAATCCTTTTTGGCCTTATTTACAATTATTTTTAAAAAACCTACTTTTATGAAGTATAGCATTGATACTAACATACCATGATAAATTTTTATGTCCACTCTCAGGAATAGTAGGTATCTACTTATTATGTTGTCTATTGAACATAAAAAGTAATTTCAACTGTCTTTAAGCTTTTGTCCAAGAACGATTTTTTAATTTTCTTGAAATCAACAACTTCTTTCTCATCTCAGCACTGAAATATATCGTTTCTCGGAGAATAATTCATAAGAAATTACAACAGAGAGAAATGAAAATAATTACTGTTTCTCAGGAACCCCCTTGTGCAAAGTAATTAGAAATAAGCCCAGCGCAGTGAACATTTATGAAAGAAGTTGGTGCGCGGGTAGACCTAATAGGTGTATTTTGTCCCCTCATTTACATTTGAGCTTACAATACAATCCCAGGGACTTAGCTTACAAACTTTAATTAACTTTACACACAATTATGCCGTAGTCGTAGGGGGTAAATAATTCTTTCAATCTTGGTCGAATTTCTTAGGGGAATATTAAAGAGAAATAAGATGCGGAAATCATAAGAAACTAAAAATGAACCTCGTAACATAATAGCACTGTGAGATATTCATAATAATTCAATGGTGGGAACATACGAATACTGTATAACTGTAAGTTTTCCTAAATTACTTCATCATTCCTTATTATAAATTATAATTTGTTTTAAAGTTATACAGATGGTGTATTTAAACAACCTCATTACTTTAACAACAGTAGGACGGAACTGATGAATTAAACAGAACTCCCTTAAATAAAAAATATTATTATAATTAAAACAATGGCCTCGAGTAATTAAGTTTTATTAAAACATGAGGTGGGACGAAAACAAAGCTCCTGTTCCCTGATCGATGAAGCCAACATCAACGAAATTTCTAAGCCAGGCCTCATTTAATAAACAAGTTGGTATCACCGACCTTATAGTTAATTTTATTTTTAATTCATCCAGGAAGAGCGGTAGAATTAGTATAAGTCAGACAATGGCCCAAATGAGTTATCTTTAACACTGAAAAATAATTTTTTTTGTAAAAGAAATTTATGAATTTAAAAATATTCAACAGTGTGTAAAACAGTCAATCTATTTCCCAAATGTTCTGGTTTATATCACCTGTATGGCCGGTCGCAACAATCTCCCGCAACACTAAGATTTGAATAACTTAAATTTGACCAACTAAACTTACAATTCATTAAGACTTATCTACATGACTGTAATAAGGCCAATCTGGACATACTGAGTTGAGCTTTGGGGCTCCACTAAACATTCAAATGCCTCTCCATTCATATCCAATTATTGCAATCCAAAATCCTAAATGCTGCTTACTTTGTCACAAATAAAATCATACATAAAGACCTTAATGTTCCATATGTAACAAATCTAGTCCGAACCAGATATCATTCCTTCCATAACAAACTCCCTAACCACCCAAACCCAATTCACCTAACCCCCTAATCTTGCCTCCTATACCATTCCTGACAATCCTCCGTAGCGCCTGAAAAGAAGATGGCCAAGAGACCTGCTAATGTAAAAAGCCATTAGAGGGTAGTTTCTCTACACACCGGTAACACTCCAATTTTACTGAGATCAAATTAATTAAATGTATTATAGTGTACAGTTGTAAATAGCAATAAATAAAAATTGACCAAGAGCTCAGTATAACTCCTGTTATATAATAACAGTATAACTTGGCGACCTATCGAAGATCTGCAGTTTTGTTTATCGAATTACTAAGGAAATATAGAATAACTA
>NW_027107501.1:1738682-1739379 GCF_000696795.3 Halyomorpha halys
AAAAAAAAAAAACGTACCGACTTGTTTTAATTGTTCATGTTTGAGATAAATAACCAGGTTAGTAAGTTGTGTTCACCACATGTTATTATCGCCATATTTTCTAATTACTTCTTTTGTCTTATATAACTTTATAACGTATTTCTTTCATAACATAGTTGACCGTGGATATTATGTATGAGGAGATGGTTGGTCAGTAAATAACACAAATAAGTTTAAAGAACTTAAGTGTCAACATTTCGGCCAGAGCTTCTAGCCTTCATCAGAGCTAAGAACAAAGATGTTTTATATTTTAAAATATAGAATTTATTGATTAAGATATCTCCTTTAATTCTTCATCAAATTCATTAATAATTTATACTAATATTAATTTATATGATCAAATTCATTAAGATCCCTAATTAACGGAGATTTTTTTTTTATTATTTTTTATTTGTTCTTTGGTTGTTATCTTGCTCTTTGTCCTTAGCCCTGATGAAGACTAGAAACTCTGGCCGAAACGACAGCACTATTAAAGAAGTTCTTTCAACTTATTCGTGTTATTTACTAACCACACCCCCAACCATCTTTTCTTTCAATTTTTTTTTTTTTCTGTTCTTCATTTCTTTCATGTTAGTATTTTACTTACATATTTCATTAATTACATATATTTTTTTTCTCATTTTTCCATAACTTTAATTTTAAATAATTATTATGAAAA
>NW_027107501.1:1741389-1742672 GCF_000696795.3 Halyomorpha halys
CTCAGTATAACTCCTGTTATATAATAACAGTATAACTTGGCGACCTATCGAAGATCTGCAGTTTTGTTTATCGAATTACTAAGGAAATATAGAATAACTAACTAAACACGTAAGAAGATAATATGCGTACATAAATAATATTGGAGAAAATCTATAGTATCATATTACAAGCATATTGACTTGTATGGGAATTTAGTAATATTAAAATTAAGAATAAAATGAAACAAAAATTAAATTATAAAGAAAAATATATAAGTGATTAATTGTAAAAAATATATAATATGTGAGAAGAATGACAAAATTAAAGGAATAGATATAAAGTTATTTAAGCTAAGAGTATTAATATAAGCTTATATAGACTTCTTTAATATTTAAGATTGTACTATATACTTTAGTTACTTTTTGAAAATCCTAGTAGTCTGTATAGAGACCACAATAAAGCAAATAATCCTTGTCTATTATGGTAATCTCTTTTGGATACGTCCAATTCAAAATAAAGCCAAAACAATCTCCTTTGTCAGATTTGTCACGATTCAAGCAAAGTAGTGACATGAATACATATTTTTTTAACGTTTTAAGTTATTCCAATATGGACGTGATTGGGATGAATGGGTTATTCGAAATTATTTTGTTTGAAATTGTTATGTGGGTCCATCACGACATGAAAGTCAACCCCACATAATCAGGATTTCAACCGACGCCGCTTCTGACTCAAGATTGCTAAGAACTGACTTAAATTTAAAAAAAAAAAAATCTATAACAATGTAATAGGACGAACAGGAAGAACAAAAAAGGACAGAGAAAGTTTATAAATTATGGGTTTAAAAAAACAAAACAGGAAGAGAGATCGTAACAGAACAAATTTCGAAATAGAAAATAAATAATACTGATTTAAAAGAAGAAAAAACAAAATACATTTTGCATCGAGTAAAAAATAACAAATAAAAACTACACGGCGGGCGCAACACAGCGATCCGCATAATTCATAAGATCTATTTTTAAAGCAGTTAACACGGAAAGCTTACATTACTTACAACCCATTCAGCCAGATTATCACGTTTCAAAGCCATTACGAAATCCTCTGCAAAGGCACTTATTCTTAGCAGTAGGAAACCAAAAAAAAAATTATCAATGGTTCTATTATCCTTCTTTTATTTTAAAATACAGGAATAAACAAGTGTGAAATTAGGGAGTTCATTTCAACAGCTCCATAAGTGAAAAAAGAGTTTAAAGGAAAAAAAGAATACATAACAAAAAAAAAAAAAAAAAAAAGAAGTATAATA
>NW_027107501.1:1743466-1744033 GCF_000696795.3 Halyomorpha halys
AAAAAAAAAAAAAAAAAAAAAAAAAAAAAGGAAGGATAACAAATTATTAACCCTGGTCAAAGAGATAGGACAAATCCCATTTGGAACCCCTCCAAACTATGCATATTTTTCTTCTCTATTCCGATTTATGTCCCTCACAAAACCCTAAATCAGTCTGTCATAGAGATAATAAGAAAATATTCGGGATTTAAAAGAAGGATTATATTCTAGATAAATAAAACCATAAAATATGTGATATAAAAGTATTTTGTTCACTATTATGGTACATATTCCGTTAAGTGGGGTGGGACATTTTTTTTTTCTGTCAGCGGCAATTATAGCAAATAAGGAGGGCGGTAAAAAAGTTTAGTTAAAAAATTATCAATATGGCCGAAATAGACAGTATTTAAAAATTTTTTTTTTCTTACTTACTCTACTTTTATGGAGATAAACCCAGTTGAAAGCTAATGTTCTAGAGAAAGAAACATTTAGATTTTAGCATGTTAAACACTTGACCTATTTTGGTTATTATACAACTCTTAACAACAAAAAAATAATTTTTTTTGTAAAAGAAATTTATGAATTTAA
>NW_027107501.1:1745026-1762770 GCF_000696795.3 Halyomorpha halys
TTAAAACTTTATATTTGGAAATATAATTTGTATAGATTCATTTCTATAGATTTTATAAAAAGGTTTCCCCTTACTGCTTTATTGTTTAGTGAAAAATCGGAATGAGAACAAACTTTTTTTTCTAATTAAAAAATAAGAAGACAAAGCTGTGAATTTTACCTAATTAATAAACTAAAATTGATTTGTTATTTTTCTCTTTAGTTTGGTTGAAATATAAAAAGCTTCATTTCTATAGGTTTTATAGAAAAGTGTTTTCCCTCATAACGAGAATATTTTTTAAAATTATAAATTAAAATGAAAATTTTTTAGAACCAAATTATGAATATTATCTTGTTCCTCATTCATATTCAAACAAGAGTTTCTCGTCACAAGTGGATACCACCTATTGGTTGAGGATTCAAACTGACAATTTTTGGCCATATATAGATTATTAAGATAATAATAGTACCCGAACATCCTAAAAAGTTGCGGTACCAACCATGTTTTCAGATAAAATATACGATGAAGACTTCGTTAACTGTAATGTTATTCTAAAAAATAAAAACTCAGAAAAAAATAAAAAGACACATCAAAATTATTTGTGTTGTTTTAATTCAGTATATTCTGTCATATTTAGTCCCATAATAGGTAAACAGACTACTGTGAGAGTACTAAGAAAAACTAATTTGCAAATATACCTTAATTATAATTTGGAAAAAAAAAATTTTAAATCAGATGGAATCAATCGTGTCGATGGTTATCTATGATTTCTTATGGACGCTTCAATACTAATCAAGCTTTCAAGTAATTGATCGGTTAATTATATACTCAACGCTTCAAGGCTATCTACTAATCTAAGACTATTTGAACTACATAAAGGGAAACGTAAGGAGACTAGACAGAACAAAAAGACTGACAGAAACGTTGTTAACAACCGAAGAAGAGACCGGTTAATACAGATTTCAGTGGCAGGGTGTTTACCTGACCTCAGGGCTATATATCACGCTGTGGGAGCTTTCGACCCATCGGGTACCGGCCCAGCTCAAACAGTGGGCGTTTTAACTACGCCTTGGGGCGTATCATCGGCATTCCTGGCTTCAACTGGGGATACAGATCTACCGAGTGCACCGGTCTTGATGAGAAGATAGAATACAGGGTACTTCACAATAGAGTAAATTTCCCACTATCAGAATCAGATGTAAAGATCTATACACACAGGTAGAACCATTCTAAAATAAGTAATAGATTTTGTTATGCTAGAGCAGCTTTTATAAGAGAAGCCATTTACAAAAACAAAATGGATTTCGATGACTAAAGTTAGTTCACCTTCCACTAAATCTGGGCAAATGAATGACTTGAAAAGCTCATAAGGAGTTGAGCTTTGAGGCTTCACTAAAACCATCGAATTCATGTCCAGTATTCAATCCTTATAATCCAAAATCCTCAATGCTTGTTACTTCATCACAACTATCGATGTTCATCCATTAGAACCCGAATGTTTTCCTTATGAAGTCGATCTAGATATAAATACTTTCTTCTTAAACACCCTAATAACCTTCTAGTTTCTAACCTTGCTTCCTCTTTTATCTCTGTTGATTCTCCGAGGAGCTTGAAAAGAAGTGGGCGTCGAGACCTTCCAATGTAGAAATGTTATTGCAGTGCTACCGACGGGTAGTTTCTTCACAAATCATTTTGTTCAATATAACAGTAGTAAATATCAAGAAACAAAGAATAAAAAATTTATAAAAGGAAGATGGTAGAATCATTCTTGTGCTTGCCTCCATTCAGTCCCGAATGGGCTTCCCGATGAAGCCCTGCAAAGTGGAGCGAAATGTATGCTCATAATAAATAGTTTGATAGCTATCTGAGTTCTTTTGACTGCACCCAGATCTTCCTTATATAAATTTTGAATTCCTTGTTTCTTGAAATTTAACACTACGCTCGATTTTAACAATACATTAACACAGAAATATTACACAACTAAAAAGGTCCACACTCCAACACAAGATTTACGGAGATAACTTATTTTCGCCTCATGCTTGCCAAAATCATCCGAGATGCTCTATAAAGGCATCAGTCCCTAGAATGTCTGTCATATTCTAGTATATTACCCTATTTTAACAAAGGATGCTTAGTTTATGAAGGACTCAAGATGCCACTGAAAAAATTAATGAACTGCTTCATAAGATTCGTCAGCGGTATTTCCAGAAGTTCTCATGTCTCTCACTGTTATTTCGAGCAAACTTGGCTACATCCGAATGTAATACCTTCTTGGTGCATTGACAAGAATAAAAAAAAAACTTCATAAATTATAAACCTCCTCACCCTGGTTGATCCATCCACCAGTTAAATGCAAGATTTCAACCAACCCGTTTGTACATTCTTTTCCGTAGATCTGCTTTCTTTAAAAAATCCTTTATCCTTAGGAGCCACATCATTTCGGATTCCTTGTCCATAAAACATCCTCTATAACATCAATTATATATATCCTTCTCCTCTTGTATCGATTTTTCATTATAAATAATAAATATTCAAGCAAGCTTGCATAAATTATGATTTTTTAAATTTTATTTTGTTTAACTTCACATAATGTATCCAGACAAATACTGCTCAAATCGTCCACTTTATTGTTATTAGCGGATCAAGTGTCCAAGGAAATGGATAGCTTTTTCATTTCATAGACAGATGGATTGGTTTTATAGGCATTTATTTAATAGTACCTATCCTTAACTATCCTGATAGTGTTTTTTTACTTAATACCTTCCCTTTCTCAACTTCCCCAACAAATACGGATCTAACTGATTCTTCTTTTGTAGCTATCACTTAAGGAGTGTGGATCGATATAAAAAGGGAAATGTAAACCGCGGTTTGGAAAGCAAACCACCGCCGACACCCCCAACTAATTATGAGCCCCCAGGCGATTGGCCCGATGGGACCACATTCCCGGCTATTGTTAATTAGCTATGAGACGGTCCCCGAGGGGCAAGGGGCCCCTAACGACCGAGGCACAGAGAGGGCCTTATAGCACGCGTGGCTCCCACCCTCCGATAAGGAGAGATCGATCGGGGTTCCCACGCTACGGAGCTAACTCGTCAGCTGCTCCTTTGTGCCCCCAGGAGTACAACCTGATAGAACTTCCATTCTGTTATTGCGCCCATTCAAGACATTTTCTTTCTTTATTTTTTTTTTTTTTTATTATTACTTTTTCACATTTGTAGGAATTCAGGCAGTCTACATCGAAAAAAGAAATACCTACACTAATTCGATAGCAAAATATCATTTAAGAACTGCAACATATATAAGTAAACAAAATAACCATAATACATAAAAACCCAAAGTTGCATAAAGAAGCTTCTTCGCCAACAACCCTTATTATATGCTATATTTAGAAAAAGGTAGGGACCAACTGTTGTATGCAAATTACATTAAGAAAATTTTAAAATTTCTGTTTACCAAAAAGCAACATGCTGGATCTACCTGTTTGCCGCTTGCCACAAATCCGAGACTTGTACAAATGCTTGGTAAACAAAGGAAGCAAGCAAAAAAAATCGGGGTCCACAAGCTTATATGTTCCTTTGTCGACAATTACATTCAATTTTAATTTGAGCTACCTTTGTAACCTTTGTCGAAACGCTTGCGCATGCGTGATTTGCCATTGACTGGCAAATATGTAGAGCTACCTTTACGGTAAATTGTATCTTGAATGAAAAAAAGGTAACCGATATTTGAAATGGCATACGTCGGATTACGTTATTTTTGTATTTGAAATGTGGTTTGAACTATAGAAAATTTTTAATAACAGTGTCCAATCATAATAACATAAAAGGACTCCTTTGTTCTTCCTTTGCGTGTCAGCCAGCGTTTCCAAAGCTGTGATCGAACAGACAGATATCAGTCAGAAGATTCAAGAAGTTGAAAATGGTATTGTTCCATGCCAAATTTGGATTGTTCATTTTAAATATTTTTACCTATTGTTGAATAATGTATTTTATTTACAGAAAAATTGTATCTTAGTCAATTGCCAACGTAAAACAAGCAATTCTCCACAATAGAATGTACATTTTTTTTATCTAGAAATAGGTTACTAAATACATGTATTAAATATTTTTGTGTACAAACACTAATGAACGTAAATATAAATAAACTTATAATTTGCTTTTGGTTATTTTAAGGTTTATTTGTCATTGTCGGACTTTTTTTAAAATAAAAATTTTCTAAAAAAGTTTTACTATTTATTTATTTTTTTTAATCAGTTTTTAGATAAGCAAAAAGTTTGAGTTTAAACTATGAATATAAATTTATTTATTCTAGCAAACCGCAGACCAAGGTCTAGGTATAAAATGAACTCTTGATTGGCATTTTTGTGGTTGCGTTTTTTTTCTTTCCAGAACATGCAGTGAAATCAGAGCTACGGTGTTGTGTTTCGGCAGTTCGGTCGTTGGCTTTTCCCGAAGGACTTTTCGCAGCCTGGCGATATAAGTATTTTTTCTTTCTTTTTATATCCTACCTTCACGGAAGGCTAGCAAAGCATGATTCGACAGTTTCTAAAGTTTTCCACGGTTTCTCCTCACATCTGGATCGGGTCGAGTTTTACTTTGTGCTGAGGATTCCTATTTCTAAGCTCAAGCATATGATGGACTACTTACTCTCCGACCCATTAGAACTAATCTCAAATTATTCCTGATATCAATATTTATTTAAGATTTCTCTAATAATTTATAAAGTATGTGATACTAGTGGATTTTGTGCCTAAAAAAATAATCATAATTCAAAATGTCAGTAGAGATATCTTATAGTTATGATAGATAACTCGTTTTATCTTTTCTGAGAAAAAAATTTGAGGAAATTAACCCAGGTTTTGGGGGAACATATTTTATAATTCAACTAAATGATTAAATATATTTCTTCTGCTTCGAACATCAAGAACGAACGAACTGTTACAAGTCAATGAAGTACAAAAGAACCCCTGTAATAGAATGAAGGACGCGTGGAGACCATTAAATCCATTAAGTCCATTGAATTTCTTATTAGCCCATAAAATCATAAATGACTTAGTGGTAATCAATAAGCTTAGTGAACTCAGTGATTGGGTATTCTTTATATCTATGCTTGTTTAAAATTTTATAGCTATTATAGTTCATTTAAAAATGAATTTTATATGCTATTATGTTATTATTTTATTCTCCGACGTCCTCCTGCTACTGTTGTCTTCTACTAATTAATAAGCAGGCCGCCGATTGTTGGTCGTCTCTTCTCCTCCTCCGCTGTTATCATCTTTTTTGTTGCACCATTGTTTTTGGCAGTTTTTTAGTAGAAGGTCGTCAGTAGTACGAAGAAAAAATTCATTATATATATACATATATTTATTTATTTATTTTGTTGCCGTTATAGTTATTATTTAATTTTTATTAGATACTCCTTTTGAGGAATATAATCCAAGGTGCTACAGGAATTTAATTCGTTTATTATAATGTAAATATTATTTTATAATAAACGGCCATATCTTCTTGTGAATAGCTTAAAATTAACACAACCAAGGTATTTTTTAGTATACAATTTTATTTTGAAAATAATTTAAAAAAAATTAAAGCATAATTAATGCATACTTGATGTATTAAAATTACAATAATATAATCTTCTGATAACGTACTACTTTTTTTTTAAAATGAATAACTTGATAAAATAATAAGTTAAACTATTCGTTAGATACAAAGCACAACATATATAAATTAAAAGTTGAAGATCTAAGCACTTACTGCTTAAATTAAGAACTTGAAGAGCTAAGCACAACTACTAAAGAGGGCGATGCCAAAGATCTGATAGTAACTATCACTTAGCAGTACCCTAGTAATTACTGATGCTTATCTGAGCCATCAGTTCACGATGTCCTCTCCGGTTTATGTTAGTATATACTATCAATTCAGCTGCACACAAATAAACTTAGCATCTATAATTATAGATAAACTGTTGTGAGTGTTAGTAAATATTATCATCCAAGCAGAGCATTAGCTAAACAATAGTATTAATTATAATACAATATTTACTACCAAAACAATTATCCATTTCACATTAAATTTTCCACGAAGAAGACATATATTAAACAAATATAGAACAGTAAAAAAATATTGTGATAAAATATAAAATAAAAAAAAGTCTATCAATTTTATTTAAATAAGTAGTTCCAAAACAGGATACACATAGTTCGGTTGCTCCGAAAAAATCATGTATGGCTTGGGCGAAGAAAAAAATATCTAATGAGAAGACAGAAACGTAAAAATGAAATTTTTGATATTAAGTTGTTATTATTAAATATAAAATGTGTGGGCTTAGTGTCGGTATGGTTTCTTCTAATCTTTTTAGAAAATTCGTTTATAATAAAAATATTTATTCCCATTCATTTGACATAACTTGAAGAAAAAAAGTAAAATCTTAAACTAGAATTAAGATTTCGTTAATTATTGATTCCGAAGGCTGGGATAAATCTTTCAGAGAGAACAAATGCCTACCTGATGGCAGTTAAACTAAGAATAGCAACTACAAAAGTGTGGATGCATCACTAATACTTGCCACGAGATCTTTTTGATATGTGCCCAAAAACCTAATCTAGAGCGGATCAGCGACAAATTTAGGCAAGCCCGCACCAACCAATTCAAATCTCCCTCCCATATATTAACACATCTACACGCTTGCATATGTGGAAACACTACTAGTTTAGCAAATGTCAAGAGGTACATTGAAGACATTACAAGAGCAAATCAATGTGCTTCGTAAGTTTTCTTTTAGTTTATGTGTGAAGAGCAGGTGACAAAGGAGGTATTTCTAAAAGACATTGCTCCAAGTGAAGGAGGGTTAAATTATTCCATAAGACCAGGAAAGGTGAAAATTATATAGATTATATGAAGTGACACTTTGGCTCGGTCGATTTTTTTCTAATATTGCTTTCACATCCCAGGAATACACCCGATTGAAATATGTAATTTCATCCTTGATGCTACTTATAACGTCACAAATAAACTCATCCACAAAGACCTTTCGTTGCAGATTTGGCCTGAAATAGATATGCGTCTTTTCATATCAAACTCCTTACCCATCCTTATTCATTAGTTTTTTATCTCTAATCTTTAATAATCCTTGATAATCCTTCGAGGCTACTGAAAAGAAGATGGCCACGGGACCTTCTAATTTAAATTAATGTTTGAAGTACCACCATTGGGTGGTTACTTCTCAAGATTTTCAAGTGTTTGAAACATTCCACATATTTACTTATTGTATTTTATTTTTATTTTTATCTTTTATACATTTGTAAACTACAATAAATAAACGTACTGGTGTACGAAGCAGTACGAATATTTCCCTCCTCTAAGACACAACCCCTGATGAAGACCTGAAACTCAGGTCGAAACGTCGGCATAAAATAAATAAATATGGTTTTGTTTATTTATGTTGTTCTTTGCTGACCGCACCCCCCGACAAACTTCTTCAATACAATAAATAAATATGTAATTTCAATGTCCTAAGAATTTTCATATTTGAGCTAGGTTGATGACACACAGCCCATTTCGCTATACTTAGTTATCTTGACACAGGGAACCTCAAAACGTATATTTTCGTCGGAAACTCTAATTATAAATTTGGCAAGATCGAAATATATTTCATATAGGTAAGAAAACGTGAAAAGTTTATTAAAATCCTAAATCTTTCGAACAAAAACAAAACGAAAGCTCTATTTCATGAACTTTTAGGAGAAACTTAAGAAAATTACAGGTTAAAGTATTTAATAGCCCCGACTACATAATCCATAGGACAATAAGGAAGACAAGCACTTAGCTCTTGCATAAAACAGGAGTACAACAGATACTTTGCCTCTGTCCTGCTTGCTCTACTAATTCTAGGTCTCTTACGCGGGAAGGGGAGGGGGAAGCATCAATTATATATAGCGGGAGGGAGGTAGCGTTAGCACGAACCTTATAAATTAACGATGCCATTCCAGCTTGAGCACGGCAGGGCATGGCTCTAATAATAAATTGTTACCGCTTTTATGGCACTAATGAAATTTTAAGGGCGGTTTGATTTTTATATTCATATACCAATATATTAAATATATAGTAAGGGAAATATATGTTTTGAGGTGCCCCTGAGCAAAAATAGCTAAATGGTCTGATTGTGAACATAAATGCTGAAAACGAAACTTAGTACGAGACTGAAATTATATATTTAAGACAATCTTATGCTTGGGTTGTTGAAACAACTTTTTCTCAATAACGGCCGACCGAAAATGCTACTTCAGAGGGAAAAAAGTCTAACGATTTTGATTAAACTGTGTGTACGTATACTTCAAAGTCTTTAATATCAGGAAGTTTTTATTCTTATTGAAATAGTTTAACAGGGATTGGTTTTTTTTTTGGTTTTTTTTTAAGCTTACTCTAAAGTACTTTCAATTTACCTTATTTGAAACGAATAACTAGTTCTCATTGTTAATAATAATGAACAATAGAAAAATAAAAAAAATCAAAGACGTTTAACAATAACTATATAAGATTTTTGACATAAGGAGCGTTATTTACAAGTTACTCTTCTAACCATGGCGTTAAGTTGTCATTTTGTGGGACCGCCAAAGAATTAAAAGTAGACACGCCAGATTCGAACCGGCTCTGCTGCAATGGCTAATGAACGACCCAAGACGAGAAGACCCGATCATTCCCGATTGCTAATTCGATTACTTTAATATTTTATATTTATCCATTAGTTATTATTGCTTACAATAACAATACGTTATTTATTTAAAATAAGCAAAATTAAAGGTTCTTTAGGGAATGATGTTTTAAAAATTGTTCATTTATTCTCTGTTAAACTATTTCAATGAGAACAAAATCTGACTGATATTAATCTGATCTGCAAAATCAATTCTCTATAGTTCCATTTACGGTTGTTTGATTTTACCAAAAAAGTTGCTATAATATTATACATACATGCCATGCCCGAAATAAGTCATTTCAGCTTCTTAGCTTTTAGTCGTAAGTAAACCTATTTTGGTCATTGACTTATACTATAATTACTGCTCTCACTTGATGGGAGATCCAGTCAAACAAGATTTGATAAGCAATATGTAACAAGATATTTTTGTATCTTATAAACGAGTTCTCTTGAACATTTCTTAAATCGACTCTCCAAAAAAAATACATCAAAGGAAGGTTGAATAGGGGCTGAAATTGCCTGACCTTTCATCAGATATGAATGGAGAGTTCATTAATGACGAAGTCATTCTTTAGGTCAATAGCGAATTACATCTGAATCAAATAAAGTCTCATATAATCCTTATGAATCTAATTTGGATATATACATTTTTTATATTTAGTCAAGTTCACTCCATACTTCTTACGAATTTATTAGCTTCATTATTTATTAATTTTTAGTAGTATTAATTCGTATCATTGTTGTTCTTTAAATAAGTTATAATACTCATTTTCCTATTTTAGTTTATTTTGGAAGAAGATAGTTGACCATATGAAGTAGATTGTAGGAAGATATTCCGGGTCGCGGTCAATAAAGGTATCAAAATAGTAAAAGAAAACTATTTATTGTAAACTAACGTTTCGCCCCACTTTTCAGGGCTTCGTCAGGGCTAAAAGAAAGAACAAGATACAAACATTTTAAAATTAACAGAACATTTCAAAATAATTGTTATGTTTATAAATTATATAAAAAGAAATAGTAACAATATAAGGAAGTATACATGTAGGTAGACTGGAGACAAGTTACTGATAAGTTATTAATAAATACAACTAGGTGTAATAGAAATTCTGAATATATATTTAGACAAATAGATTGTAGGAGACTATTCAATAAAATTAGTTATAAATATGGTAAAGAGGTAGAATGAAAAGGTGAAGTATGTATGAGTTGCAATGATATGTAAAATGGAGATATTAGGAAAATTGATAAAGTTAAATAATAATCAATACCTGATGGTAGTACAAAGGACAACTGACAGAAATGGGGAACTAAAGTGGGAGAGATCTCTACCCACCCAGCAAGGGTAAGATTTTTTATAATATATAGATACCTAAGCTAGCAAAAACATCTAATCACGTATCTAGTAATAATAATTTCTTTTTATATAGTTTATAAACATAACAATTATTTTGAAATGTTTTTATTTTAATGTTCTGTTAATTTTAAAATGATTTTATCTTGTTCTTTCTTCTAGCCCTGCAAAGTGAGGCGAAATGTTGGTTAACAATAAATTGTTTTCTTTTACTATTTGACTATATTCCTCCAATCTATGATCTATATATTTTATTTTAATTTTAGTTTTTTGGGCTTAGTTGTATTATATAAATTAAATTATAGATTTTATCTCCAGAAATAATTTCAAAATTCTTCAAATCCAGGTTATGAACCGTTGTTAACCTCCACAATAACCTAATATGCAGTGTAACAAACGCGTATTCATATAATTTTTATAATCTTAGTGTGATATTTTAGTACTGACCGATAGATGTTGCCTCTGGTCGGACCAAATTAGAGTACTTACTGAATAAAAAAAAAATTAGAACATAATGGGGTAGATATAACATAATGGGGTAGGTATGACATTCAGTTCTATCAAAACGAAGTTATAATATTGAAGAAATGAATTTCAAAAAATAATATTATTTATGGGTGTTTAACAGGGTCCCCTGATGTCAAGTACCGCCAATAAACATTTTAAGCGCTAGCAATTTAAACTGAAATATCACTTAATTAGCAGAAATACAGAAGGCCATTAGCATATTCAGACGGATGTAGATAAAACAATCGGACAGAACCGTACGGAGAGACAATTAACCGAAATGGAACTGTCATGGAGGGGCAGTCCGGAGCCCTAATTATGTATATACCGCTACCTCTTGAGGAACACCATTAGTCTGACAACTATACACCATTTAATTTATTGCCTCTATTTAAACAAGGAAACTGCAGCTTCCTATATCCCAGAACAATAAAAGCCGCTAAAGAACTGATGACCAATAACATTTAACCTCCGTCTAAAACACAAGAGTACCGGGCAATTTTCCCAGAATGGCGAATGCACGAGGAATAACTAATGTAGCCGACGAGAGCCTAAATTAATTATTGTAATTAAATTACTCTCTAGTTAATTAATGCAAATAATAGTACGCGAATATGCTGCTGAATTATTGATAAACCTCATCGTGGGAATAAATTCCAAGCTTAAAGCAAACAAATCTGAAAAGTAAGATTTGTCCTCCTTTAACGATGTTCATTATAAGACAACAAAATAACAAGGTAATGGACATTATGTAGTACTGTACATTATAACACGAATAATAATTTTTTAAAATTTAATTTCTTTATTTGTATCTCTTACTTAAAAAAAAATTGTGAGAATCGTAAGTAAATTTACTACAAAAGATAAGAAACGTTTTTTAAATTAACAACGTTATTCAATTCAGCAACAACATTCACATTTGAACATGCTAGTTTCAGGATCTACAAATCTGATAATATAATAATAATGATATTATTCCTTATTGATTCTAGAACAAATCCCTTCAGAATAATACAACAGGCATTGAAAATGGGCTTCAGTGCCTTAAGGTGAAATACAAAATTTAAAAAATATTAATACTGATATTATAAAAAATCATGAACTATCCCTAATAGTAATAAATTGAAAAAGAAATGACAATAATAAAAACAGAAATAATGTTTACATAACTACAACCATTAAACGAATATTATAGACATGCAATAATTTTTGTATAAAATGTAAAAAAATAACTAAATAACTAAAAAGGAAAAAAAATTATTAATCACACTACATAAGAACGGAGCAGTGACCGTGTAATTAAAAGGTTGAGTTTCTACATGGCGGTAATCCGTGGCGAAGCATACGATGCAGAAGTTTTTAATGGTGGTTCCTCTTATGCTTTGGATGAGCAATAAGACTGCCTTTGCAAAAATTTGGTGCGGTGTGCATATCACACAACATTCACTAACCACCCTACATTGAGTTTAAATTAATTCTAGCTCGTTTCAGAACAGATTTTTTTGTTATTCACTGTGATAATATGCTCCCATACTAATTTTCGGAAATCGGAATTGAATCTGGTAAAAAACGTTCTCGGATAAGTTCTTTTAATATTTATCGTTTCAGATTTTTAACATTTTTCTTTGGCAAACATAAAATTTACATTCTGCTCTAAACAATTTATTCGATGTTAACTAAATTGTTATATAATCAATATTGAAACTGTTAAGACTGATTTTATAGAAGTGAAAGGCTCATATATATATATATATATTAAGTGAAATTAAAAAAAATATATATAATAAATATGGTGATATGAAATCATTTATCAGACTTGTGAATCGGAAAAAGGCACTGCGCATGCGTCCGCCGTTTTAAACAGTTAAAAAACTTAAAACACCTATTAGAACAGAACTAATTTTTTTCTAGTCTTTCGCTTTCCAATGGTATATAATACATCTATATTATTACTCAATTTCTCTATTACAATCTCAATTCCAGAAATGAGTTTTTAACTAGGAAAATATATTTTCCTTATAGACTCCTCAAACTAATAATCGAACATAATCAAAGACTATAATTATCCTTTTTTTTTAAAGTTTTCAATACGGTTAATTACTTCATAAAATCAAAATTAAAGGTACATTAGAGAATTTTTTAAATTAAAACATCACCATTTAAGTTCATTCAATTTTGATGAGGATAAGACTTATCTGATATTAAATATTACTTAATTTTACTTCGATTTCCAGACTTAAATCAAAATCGTTGGGTACGTTTTTGAAAAAAATAGCTAAAAAGTGTAAAATCGATTAAATAAATTTGCACTTCTGGTTAGTAAATTTTAACGATAAATTCGCTATAAGATCCCAGAAAGGTTAATGCCCTAAATATTAAATTTCAGTTTCTTATGACTTTATGTTTTTGAGCTTGGCAGTTCTTTTTGTGAGACTTTATTTGGACTCAGAAGACTTCAAAAAGTATGGTTTCGCCAAAAACTGGAATTTTAATTTTTTTAGAGTTATTTATTTCATAAATAGGTAAGTAAAGTGATACCTATATGGTTCTTATTATAAGTTATCTCGATTTTTTAAGTAATTTAATTCACTTTAAGGCAAAACATCATCAATCGATTATTCACTTTTAGTTTTTCCACGTAAACCTCAGATGTTACGTATTTAATCAGTCGCACTCATGTGTAAAAAGCATGCATGTATATATAAAAAACAATTAAGGTGTATAAAACCACAAAGCACTGCTAATTTTATATGCAATAAATACTTAAATTCTTAAGGAACAATTTGAAACAGACGTATTTGCTATTAATTAAAAAATCGGGGAAATTGTTAAACTTGAAATTATAAAAAAGACGAGAAAAATTCAATTAAAATAGATTTATAATGTCTGATATTATTTCTATCATCAAACGGCCATCCCTCCTTTGAAAAAATGAGATATTGCATAAAAAAAATTAAATAAAAAACTGCGGGGTAATGCTTTTAGCTGATTGAGTGGCCACGATACTCGTTTTATTTAGAGGCAGTAATTTTCTCTTTCACCACTGAAAAAAAAAAAAAAAGAATTTCTTTTTAGATAAGGAAAACATAAATCGGAATATCTTGGATGAAAACGAGTTCCTTTAATATCAGATTTTTCATTAGAGCACGGTAAAGTTAGTTTTCATGGCTAATTTTATGAATGAAATAATTCTATTATGTATAGATAGTCTAAAACAGTATGTGATTTAATAAGAATATAGTCCGGGTTTTTTTATTGTTTGATCATTTCTTCTATCTTCAATTCATTAATAGTTTTTCTTGGCCGAAATACGGACTATCTCCTTCGAAATATAAATAAGTATAACTTAATTGTGAATGTAGATTATGTTTATTTAATGTATAATAACAAAAGAACAAATTTTTAAATCGATAAAGTTAATTAAATAAGAACCAAAATGTTTATTGATCGGCCTGAGCATACTAGCCTGTAACAGAAAAAAAAAAAAATTGTCTACTTGATAATAGCCTGAAGGCCGAAACGTTAGAGAAGAATAAATTTAGTGAGTGAAACGTATCAACATAAATTTGTTTTTTAATTCAAGTCTAAAAACAATAAATTAATATACAATACATTAATTGACTAATATTTCCCACTGTTCTTAATGTAAAACTAACATAGTAATAATATTAATTCTGAATACATTTCTTAGTAACAGATCTATAAAACATAAGTATAAAGAGATTGCAAACAACTAGAATGGAATAAATCTTTTCTAAATATGATGTAAAGGAAGGATATACAGTTTTGTAAGCGGTGGACTATTGCCAAGCTTGTTAACATACAACAACCTTGTGCGAGCGACTAAAGTGTCATACGACAATGTTAATTAGAACAATGTAATGTCAATAGTTCACATAACGAATTTCGGAATGCGGCTAGAAATAGAGGCAGAATTGTACTAGCAGATTGTTATGCAAGTTACTCTGTCGGAATTTAATGATTCTTCATTGTATACGGAGTACCTTGTATCTAAATAAATATTAAATCGAATGTCAAGCTATGTATGAAGTATATCAATTTAAATATTTTGAATTGGAAAGGACAATTCTAGTTTTAAAAATTATGCTAATATTTTCTAACTTTCCTCCAATTTAGAGACAAATCGGAGTAAGGTTTTTGAAATATAGGTGTGCTAAGGAAATAACGTAAGTCTGCTCTTCCCGTTTCAAATAAATGTTTATAAGATAACACCGTCGCTAATCTGAGGTTTAGGGGGCAGGTGGGCTGGGAAGGCTTCTCTTCTAATATTTTTGGTGTTCTGATCTTCAAGAGATTGTGACATGCCGTTCATGTCCAAAAAAGATGTATGAGAATGTTTTAGAGATAAGTGAGGCTAGGTTTTCCAATTTTAGTCACATTTTCAATGTAGCTCGATTTAACCCGATCCAGTGAGTGTTTTGAAACAATATAACCTCAAATGTTAATGTATGAGTAAACGAAATCTGATGAAATTGATATGGAACCATCCCGATACAAATCGGTATAAACCCTAAAAAATACATTAAAATCTGATTAACGTTACTCCCATTTCATTATGAACATTGCTTTAACACAGTAAATAGGATGGAACAACAGAAACTCAAGCGATAACCGTTAACTCTAATCGAGTGCCTAAACAACTACTAACTCAGAAATGACATTTTTTGTTTCGCTTCTATAATTCCATGTGCCATTTCATGTTAATCCAGCTACACGACAGCACGACTTACACAACTTTCGCTTTCGACAGTTCATCGAAAAGCTTTTAATTACATAGTTCTTCTCTGTGCTATATGGAGGAGTAGATAATTGCTATAAATTAATATTCACTCCAGTTGATTACCTCGTTTAAACTTGGCCAAGTGGATACTTCAACAAAAGTCAGTTACAAACAGGGAGAGTGAACTTCGATAATAGCTTAGAATGAAATTGAAATCAGCCATGGCATTGAAAAAGTACTCATATCTAATCTTATTGTAAATAAAATAAAAGAAGTTCGTGAATGGAGACAGATTATACAATGGCTCAAATCTTTACAACCATTGCTCCATACACAACACGAATTACCGAGATTTCACTTTCATTGAACGTCTTATAAAGAATGCTTAATAATAAGTAAATATTGTACTTGATAATAAATAAAGTTTATTTCCTCGCACATAATTGAAATTATACTAGTTCAAAAATCGCAAATTAACTATATTACGAAAAAAAATTAGTATTCATAACTTCACATATTTGTAAAAGTACTAGTTTAGTTGAAAATATCAGTTGTGTTAACAACAGTTATATCGAGACAAACACTGTTATCTAAAGTCAACTAACCAAATTTGATGGTGTACTTTTTCAATGGAAAAAAAAAAAAATCAGCAAAAAATTAACACTTGTTTTAAAAATATAATAAAATAAAAATTTACATCATACTTTAATAATAAAAAAATATGTTGTTCAATTGCATTATCCTTGTAAATTAAAAATTTTATGTTTGAGAATTTTTATTTGGACAATCAACAAAAATTTATTATCAGCAAATATTTGACACCCACAAACACCAAATCTTCTAAAAGCTACAATTGAAAAGGTAATGAAGGTAATAAAAATAACAACAAATTAATGCAAAAAACGAGGGTTGAGGCAATAGATTCGAATTTCGAAAATAACAAATGTATTATTATTTCTTGAATTTTGCATAAATATCTTAAACTTATATGGATAATTTAAAAAGATGTCGAAAATTCCAAATAATTATATACCAATAGTCAATATGTAATTCACTGATATACATCTGACAAATCACAAATTTGCGTGATATGAAATTTAATAAATTTAAAAGAAAGAAGATTTACTGCAGGATATTAAATTGAAGACTTTAATGTTATCAGTTTATTGCTAGTGCACTTTATTCTATACGTATGATAAAATGCGATAGCTTAAGTGAAATTAAAATACTATTAAATGCAATTACAATAATAGTTGTCTTATCCTGACACAAAGAGAAAATACTTACATCTTTTAATAATAATATTCGACATGGTCATAAGTAAATAATTAACGTATATATATGCAAAGTATAAATTGGGTGATAAAAATTATTACGTTTGAAAATATTTAATAGTTGCATTTAATAATAAATCAATTCTAGGTAATAATTTATGCATGAAATTCGACCACAGAAACTGTTAACTTATTTCTACAACAATTCAATTAAATTAATGAAGCCATTTAATAACTGTTATTATTCATATTAATGTTAAAATGGAATTGTAATTACTCAAGTTTTTATGTTCATAGTCAGTAAAAACAAATATTGAAATAAATGTATATCAAAATTGAGATTCTTATAAAAGATTAATAAAAAAAAAAAAAAAACCTCAAGTCAAATCGTAGTGATGTTTTCATTTAAAAAAAAAACAAAATAAAAAACAACTTTTTTTCTATTTCAATTTCCATTTTCCCTTGTTTTTTTCAGTGTTTATTCGGGGTCAGTGATAAGGCTTAGAGCAGGATTTTGTAAAACGTTAGCAATTTTTCGATAAATATAAAATTTAATTAAGTGAATAAATGGGCCTTCGTTTAAATAATTAAAGAATAGTTAATAAATTATTTATAATATTATTACATTATTTTTATTGGGCGACACTTCGTTGCCACCTCCACCCTCCCCCAACGCCCAGTAATTAGTATAAATTGGATATATTAAAAAAAATAATCATAATGAAATAACATGTAACTGAAATAAATTATTAAAATTAAATTAAAACTTCAACAGAAACAAACGAAACAACTGAATACCGTTTTAATATTCTTTCAGGTGACAAAGGGATTTTTTACTTAATTGACTTGAAATCAAACAAAGGATGTCAACACTCCTATTGAAATTAGAGGGAAAAAATGTGTTAAATCGGTTTTTATTATTGAATTATCGAATAAATGTAATAAATAACAGATTAATTAAACTTAATAAGTTTTTTTTCATAAATCAAGAACATTTAAGCTTTCCACACACTATTTTTAAGTAAAATAAAAAAAACAAACTCTCTTGTATTATAAGGCGTAATTAAAAGTCTTAAAACAACATTCAATGCAATAAATAATTTAAAAAATTAATGATGAAGTATTAGTGGAGTAATTTATAGAATTTATCATTTTAAACTAATCATAAAATTATTGTTGTTCTATCCAAATAGAACTT